>NW_006912138.1:0-103185 GCF_000523435.1 Bipolaris zeicola 26-R-13
AGCAATTCTTTTATCTTAATTTAAAAATTAAATATGATTTGGTGGAGTTGCACGGTGTTGAAATTGGGCAAAAAAGTAGTGTTGGTGCGCCCAGACGCTAGTGCGAACAGACTTTTGAGTTAGTACTGTAACTATATGGAACAGATTTTGTTTCTTGGTCGTATTTTCAATGCACCGGTCATTCTAGTTTTGCGCTGTTCAAATCCAGATGGTACGATTAGCTTGCCATCATTGATACTCAACCGAAATCATGTGACATGGATATGCTCTCTAACGTCATTATATCTGTACAATATGATTTAGAAAAGTGCAAGTTACATTATCTTTTTTCTAGCACATCTACCTTCGCCTTCCTATCTTCACTTTTTAGAGCCCCTGCAGGACATTCAACATGATCAGTAAAGGCTCATTACTGGTTTTCGTATCGCAAGTTTTCGCTGTCATCGTTCACACCTTGGCCAAATTCCTGGAAACGACTGGCGATATAGACCCTCAGCAAATTCTTCAGGTCCGCATGTTTGTCACTCTAAGTTTAAACAGTCTTTGCCTCAGGACGTGGTATTCGCGCGAGCTTCCACTTGGAAGCTATAACCTCAGGTACCTTTTGGTGTTACGAGTAGTTGGCGGAATCTGTGGTTCATTCGGATTTTACTGTAAGTCTACATACTGTCAGGAGTCCATACAAACTAACTCTTTAAGATTCTCTTTCATATCTAACTCTAGGTGACGCAACAGTTTTAAATCTTCTCGCACCTCTGGGGGCTGGATTTCTGATCTGTAGAAAATTTGATTTGGTTCGTCTCAGTTCGGTAATGATGTGTTTACTCGGTGTTGGACTTATCACCAAACCGGACTTCATTTTTGATCATCTTTACCATGATAGTGAATATCGGCATGCAGTCTCAGGTACTGGTTTCGCATTCTCAATCATGGGCGTCCTTGGTGGAATGGTAAATTTTGCTTGTATCGGAAGCTATATGTCTCTCTACTAATGGATCGAGGCAGATAGCATACTCCATGATCTCAGCTATTGGTGAAAGAGTCCACCCTTTAGCCGTAACAAATTGCTTTGCCACAGGCGTCCTGGTTCTGAGCAGCGTCTGTTTCGCCGTGATACCAGGTATGGAGTATCGTTGGGATCTTAGCACTTTACAATGGATTATCCTTCTACTAATAGGCATTACCGGTTCTCTTATGGTAGGTGCTCCCGAATCTACTTTGTATCATACCAATAATTTCTTAGGAGTACTTTCTTACAGCCGGACTGACCTCAGAACGGGATGGTACTGCGGTATACATGATATCATTGCAAGTGGTTTTAGCACTGATAGCAGATGTGTCTATCTGGGGCACCAACCCAGATGCTTTATCACTGATTGGATCTGTACTGGTGCTGTCTGCCGTTGTGGCGACTGAGAAATGGAAAAACACTGTTGAACATCAGGAAAATTTCGAATTGAGTTGTTAAGACATAGTATCTCTGATCACAAAACTAGCATCACTCATGGGTCAGTATTCATTAGTACATAACCTCTGTTGGACTTTTGATCAATCCTGGAACTATAATGTCTATTTCTTACACAATACACTCAAGTCAGCTTTATCACCCCCATTTTTGTGAGAAATTACTGCTCAGCGCCTTTAGACGCTGTTGTTCGCAAATGATGGTGGTGATCCCATCCAATGAGAAATGTACTCTGACAATTCGAACTTGGCACTGTTCTGACCCGTATAATTACACCTTTTTGCTAACGGTCTCCTTTCTCCCAGTTTCGGAGGTGTTGACTAGACCCTGTTGGCCATCCAGCTCATCATGGCATCGAAATTCCTGCATACGTGCCATTGATCGGTAGCTGCATGGGCTACCTTGGCTTCTGGTCTCCAGGCGAGAAGCGTCCAGGTTAAATCGAAGCTACACGTCAGATGCTGTCGAATGTTTTCCAGGCAGTGGTCTACAATATAAATCATTGATTAGCATGATAATAGGTTGAATTCAGTACGTCAAGTGAGCTATACCAAGATGCATTCGATGGCTCATATGATATGGTCTCTCAGGCTCATCAGTGATATCCGTGTAGTAATCTCTGGCAAGCGATTTTCTGATATAATTCCAGGTTTCGTTTTAGTGATGAGTTCGCAAATGGGGGGAAGAGTAACAAACAACGCACCAGACAATGAAGAGAGTGTATAGCACTTGGTCTTTGGTTCGCCGGTTAGATAGTATTTTCGCCCTTTCAGAGCAGGAATGGATACGCACTGTATTTCATAGTGTCCATGTCTGAGGTCTTCATCCAGGACTTGGATACCAGAATTCCTTATTTCGTCTGGCGTTAACTTTGAAAACCCGTGTGTGCCGTCTGGTAATGGTCACTTCAGGACTCAGGGTCATTTGAAAGAAGTGTGTTTACTTAGCAGCATCTCTTCCCTCCATGCAGCATCAAGCTTTGGACTTAGGGGCGCAAAAAAGTCTGTGCTATTAGGATCTTTGGTAATTGAGTATGATCCGTGCTTATCGATGTTGACTCCTCCGTAAAACTTTTTTCGCTTCAGGGATATTGCCGCACGCGCTGGTTCTACATACCCATCAGCAGCGGTTTTCCTAAGCTGCCAGAGCTTCATTACCTATGTCTGTCACAAAACCAAACTCATAAGTCCCCAGCTCAGACACTTTGTCGATAGTCTCTGTTCTCACAGCAACAAAAATCAGTGCGACAAGAAGGAAAGCGCTTAACCCCCAAGGCAAAGCTGTACTACTACAAAGACCTTTGGTCTTTTTCGTGGTGGCGTCCGTTTGGCGGTCTTCATGTTCCAGGGCGTCATAAAGACTTCTTTCTTTATTTCGGAAATGGTTGAAGAAATACATATCGATAATGATTGGAAGTGCTGAACAACTGAGTGAAGAATGTAACCGTAATATATGTAACATATGATCAGACCGCTTGGTGCATCGGTCCAAATTTTTGAAAGATCGGTCATACCTTTGGCCGCACGGCATTGCAATGCCGCCCGAAGAGAGATCCAGATACTACGTTTCCAACAAGCATGCATCTGAATCATGCCCTAGATGATACGGCATTCAGAATCACAAGAATCACCACTATATCATTGAACATATCACGTGACGGGAAATATTTTCTTCCGGGAACTTGAATGGCACCATCATATACCAAGCAAGTCTAATTACTCGTTGCCCACTATTGTAATATGTTTCGACAAATATGTGAGTGTTTCAGGCCCAAATACATTCCCCTGTACTTACATTACACGTTGAGAGGATATAGCAGTACCGTGTTCTGCTTATGCAAAACGCTCAGTTCTTTGAATCAAATAAAATGTCGTAAGTAGCAAAACCGAAAGTATCACATTCATGTAGCCGCTCGGTGGATGCCTCTAGTGCAGTCGTAACGATTTAGCTTCAAACAGTAAGGTGAAATTAGACACATCCGTGTTAAAGGTAAGTGTGTAAATAATCCTTGCTAGGTGTTGCGCTATAAGCATGACGTACTTGCGGATCGTTTGCTGGCTAACTCGATTTCCTACCCGACCGAAACTAGGGATAAAGCCACTCTCTACGGCTATACATATAAGGAAACAGATCGCCGGGAGGGCCTAGGCTAAGGTTGAAGCTATAATGACTTACAACTTTCAATCGGTCCGAGCAGATACAATCACTTGATAGAACTTGCCTCGTGCGTTATCTGGGGACGGCTCGTGACCTACACGAACAAACTAGTGTCTTATCGGTGTACATGGATGACGGTCATGATTCATGCAGTATGGACGAAAGGTCTACGGAACCGAGGAACATGATGTCGCAACTCTGGAGGAAATTGTTATTGTGCCTTTCATGGAAAACAGAACATTGAGACACGAAAGCTACTGTATCAAAAAGGATTGGCATATCTGCACGTGCCGTCTCTACTGACTTCTTCACTTTGCGCGATTTGTCGACTTGCTTAATTGGACTATTGTCGTGTTCCACAGTCATTGAAGTGGCAACAATCGAGGTATTTTGTGTCGCGCATTGCATATCTCGGCTAGATTGAGCCGAAATCAGAATGAATTGGTAAATTGCAGAAGGGCCGAGGTCATACCTAGGGTGCAAGCGAAGCTACCTAGGTACTACGCCACGACCCAGCAGTATTCGAGCATCATATCAGCACCTGCAAATCAAGTAACATATACCCTGTGCTGGGAAATATATATTCTGCAAAAAACTGACAACGAACATCAGATAATGCTTTTTCTGTTGAGATACCCTTCACATCGAGGGTTGTATGTTGGAGTTGGCGGGATTTGTTGTGTCGCGTCCTGAATAGACAGCATGGGCCGCTGATCACAAGATGATTATTACCTAGCATGACCGGCGATCTACGTATCGAATTGAACGACTAGCTGGGCACAAATGTCCATCATTCGCAAAAATACTACCAGGGTTTTATCTACAGGTTTGAATAGGGGTAATTATATCCTTGCTATTCATGACGAACAGGAATTAGCCAACATCTTCACTTCCGGGTCTATAGATGCAAGGTCGTTGTCCCTGTACCGTGGCACCCCGGCTTAGCAAAAGCTTTTCTGCATCAAGCTTTTCTATTTACGGCCATAGGATAACTTCAAGACTGTGCATTTGCCAACGCGTTCTTCTGAACCCTAAATACGAGACATGAGCCCTCACAGGTTGACGGGAATCTCGGGTACCAAGTAACACTTCGGCATATCCTATACGTGAGAAATACGAGGCGCTTAGAAATGATCTTCCTCTCCGCTTACAGGATACTCAAGTCATCCATGAAATTAGTCCTCCCAAGCAAAAGTAGGCTTGAATATGAAAAACAATAGCTTAGAAGACTTCTTCTGAGCGCCTTCTTGTTGCACTGTCCTAGGCCGTGCATTGTGCCACGACATCCTTGAAGCCACGCATTCAGCTACATGCTCCAAATTGCCATCTAGTGACCGGTACATCTTATCTCCAAAGAAATGTGTTCCCTGCCCCACTCGATCACTATAAGGAGAGGGGTTATCTTCGGTTATTCTGCCCAACAAATGGTTTGATCATGAGCTTTTGGGGGCAAGATTGCTTTTTATAGAAAGGCTAGGAAAATGCTATAGTTGACTAGAGTATCTAGTTTGCACTAACTAGAGCTTTTTCGAATCTTCGGGTTTCAATGCAGACATTGAACGACTCATACATAAGAATTACTTACCTTTACAGACTAGCGCCAGGAAAATGTAGCCAAAAACCGTGTAGTAAGACCCTAGCAGACCGATATTGGACGTTAGCGGATAGTCCTACAACATCAAGACGCGTCATACAAAGCCGCAGCTTGTAAAACACTGAACAATAGGACGGAAAGCACTAATACTAGCGTGATTCTGAGAATCGTATTCTCCGCACTAGTATAGCACGTGAATCAGATAACGCCGAGAGAGCTTTTCTGGATTAAGCTTTTTAAATTTGCAACGTTAATCTTGTTGAGTTTGAATTGGTGCGGAGATATTTTGGAGTGTCAATCTTGTCGGTATTACCGTACTTTCTCCCGCGAGTGTGCCGAATAGTATTGGAAAGCTAAAAGCAGGCTTACTCTCTACAATAATCTTTTCATACGCCACACTTGCAAACCTATTACCACCCTCTTCGGAGTATATTTTATCTTATTCAACATGAACGGAGCGAACTCCGATCCTATAGAAGTCCTGCGATGGGTTCTTGAGAAAGTTTCACCGGCTGATGTCGTGGGTTCTTCAGTAAGAACTACAAACTCGAGTCTCGCCGATAACGAGCATTTTTGATGTTTTTGTAGGCAAGAGAGAGTTTCCAACAGTTCCTGCGGCGCGGGACTGTGCCACAGCTCCGACAATTACTACCTGAGATCCATGAAGCTGAAATTCTTCTCAATATCACAGAGGCACGTGAATGTTCAAGATCAGCATCAGCCAGCAATTCCATGACCGCTTTGATGCACACAGATGAAGGTCAAGGGCGCAAGCGTAAAAGGAAGCAGTTCTTTCGTGACAGTGGACCATTTTCTAGAAGCCATCGATGCAAAGGTTACTTCTATTCACACCACCCGTTCTCCGTTTGGGACTAACAAGCTCAAAGCATCGTTAGCTTCTGGTACACTACCTCCCAGTCCGTCTAGTATGAATACATTGTCTCCATCGCCATCGCAACCAGACTCGCTCATCTCCTCTCAATCTGAATTGGAATCGATATCGAGTTTTCCAGAACGCGTGAATTCGGACGATGCGCTTGCATCCACTCACGGGAATTCGCCATTTACAACCCCACCGATTTGCAATCAATATCATATCGATATTTCAGAAGAGACGGATCCATTTTCCGAAGGGCTTATACCAGCACAATCTGAAAATGTGCTTTGGAGAGCAAAGCAATTCTTTGCGGAACGTCTTGGAGATCGCCAAGCAAGGTTGGACTATCTATTCCGAGCAGTTCAAGGGCTAGTTGAGGCACCAGAGTTAGCCCCAGACTTTACGAAGAACATGTGGAAATCACGATCTGCGATCTTCAACAAACCAAGTATGCCTAACACCAAAGCTCGACTTCGAAGTCTATATAATGGCCATCGCACTATCAAGAGAGCAAGGGAACAATACCTATATGCAGCTCGCTTTTGCTATATCTACCTGGAACACGATTTGGACGAGCTTTCTAAATCTCGTGACCTTATTCTTTCTCAAGGACGTGGCAGAATCACTGCAGCCTTTGAACTGCAAGCAGAGATAATCTCGACGACAGTTGATATTGTGAAAGCAGAAAGAAAAGCAGGCCGTGGCTATCTACAAATTCTGATGGAGGGCGGTCCCGGGTTTATACTCCGCCTTGGTTCTAACGTGTCTACAATGTATGGCTATCATCTTGCACCAACTTGGATTTCGTGGTTGCTAACCCGATCTATAGCTGGGAACGAAAATTAAGCACTGCAGATATTCGGCTTATCATTGAATTCCTAATTGCAGAAGCCCCAGTTTTATACAAAGACATCATGTCATACAATGAAATAGCCACTCGAGCGCTCATTGACGGCTTCATTGCCTATGGTTGGTCGGCTGAAGAGATTTTAGCGTCCGAAACCTCTTTATTCAAGAGATTGAGGGAATTTGCTAACCTCGAGGAAATTTTACAATCTGCGGAACGATACGGAACATGTCAAAGCTCGGTAAATACTCTTTTGGAGATGAATACGCCAGATGTTATGCAAAACCAAGAATTTTGCAACCTGGATGAAGACTTGTTGAGTACTCCACATTCCAGCCTATCCCTTGTAACTATAGAATCTGTTTTCGGGTTGTCAATGTGTACCGATGAGGAACTTGAAGTCATGAATAGCCTAAGTCAAACAAGAGATGAAGAGTTAGACTTACTTCTGTCCCAGGAGATGGAGTACTCTACTGATGTATGCTGGACTATTGGGGATGAAAATTCAAGTAATTTATGTACATAGCAATATACATAAATAAGCTAACGGTAGCATGATGTGATAGAAAGAAGGCACGACTGCCATCGCATTAGCTTTCTAAGACCATCGTGGCAAAGTGTCTAAATCTTGTCTCAAGATCATGTAGCATCGTATCGCACAAAGATGGCCATATCTGCTTTGAGAAATTGTCACCTATACCTCCTACATGAAATACGAGATGAGTAGGGTGCGAACAGGTCATGTTGTATACTTCTAGCTAGTCATCTTCGCATCTACCAGCTCGGACAAATGAGGCAGATACAGGTATACAGCTATGAGCAGTTTGACCACCACCTTCCGTCTAGAAGCTTAGTGCAATCAACAGGCCAGTCTGGGTACATGCAAAGGCCAAAACATGGCTGTTGTATCATGTCGACCTTGGAAAGATTGGATCACAGTAGCACGTACCATGCGGTCGATCAGGAAAGTCGAGGACTTCTGAAAATGAGAAAAGAACTGGGAAATGAGGGATAAGACCGAACTAGATAGCTTGAGTGACTCGATTATGAGTGAAGACTGTGTTATTGATCGATCCTTCACCGAGCCGACTTATCTTCGAACCCACAAAATCGGAATGTCCTCACTTCCGTCTCTTTCCCCTCCAACATGACGCTCGCGCATACGATTTGATAGCTATCCCCTGCATATACCCTCAACGCAACTTCATGGTCCGTGGAAATTACTAGATATATGTATCCATCAACTTTTTTGCCAGGGCAATCAACCAATGCTCGATACTTACCCGCCCATGTCAACATGTCGCCATTTAGTAAAGTTGCACGTTCAAGGCGGGGATGCTGAAAGGAGGGAATATTGGAGAGCCTCGATAGTCGTGATGGCGAGGCTAGTGATCTGTAGAAGAAGTAAATCATTGGGTACACATCCTCTCGATTGGTGTCCTGTTTATTCGGCGAAACGGGCTTGGATGGAAGATGATGAGGAAGAGTGGAATCGCGGCCTAAGTTTGGTAGATTGAGAGGATCCTTATGCGCGATATTGAGTCGAACCTTGGTAAAGTTCCTCGTGGGGTAATGTTCGCCGAGCCAAAAGTCTAGCACATCAATATCGAATTGGGATAGGCAGCAGAAGTGTACTTCGCCGTCTTCCCTGGTCCCAGAATTGAGCCGCGGGACGTAGGAAAGTCCGAGGATGTCAGCTCCATCCTGGGTACTTGAGAGAGGATGTTCCAACCGAAACAGATAAGTTGCTTGCACACGTCTATGGCGGTGTGCGGAGCGTTTTCAAGAGGGAAACGTGTTTCGATTCGCGGCAGTGTGGGCAATAGAAGGCATATTAATGCCTCCACTTAATTCGACGAGTGTTTGCATTGCGTAGTCGTCAAGCTCATCAAGATAGTCCATTATAATATCGCGGAGACTTAAGAGGTCTCAGGCCGCTGTGTAGATCTTATTATAAGCTTCAAGTGCTATCAGAGTACCGCATATCGTTCTTATAATGCGATTCAAGCTTTTCAACACTAGTAAGAGAAGAAGATGCGATGTGAGTAGCAATAAATCATGGTATGCGCTTATGTGTAATGAGTTTTTACGTTTCTCAACCGTACCGTATGTATTCTGATGCCCAGGCATCTGAAACGTATATTTGGGTTTGGATAAAACATTAGCTACTTTTTCTCTTTTGACTCTTGTCGCACTTCTTTCATACGGCCTACAGCTTTGTCCATACCACTCAATCTCCTGATGAGGTGTTGAATGCCAAAGGGAAGTACACCGAGGACTTGGACATATCTTGAGTAGAGGGGTACTGCAATCTCCCCACTATCGCCCTTCTCAATCATACGTATAATGTCCTTGCCAATCTCAGCAGGTGTAACAATGGGCGCAAGGAAGTTGCTTGGGGTCTTGAGGCCTGCAAACATCTGTGTGCCCATCTGGCCAGGTGTTACAAGGATTGTTTTTATATGCTTGGCGTCGGGGTTCTGCGCAAGTTCAGCGCGCAATGATTGATGGAGCGCCAGGAGTGCCGCTTTGGAGGCAGTGTAAGCGGATAGGTTAGCCGCGCCGAGGTGTCCAAGGACAGAGGCAACAGTGACGATGGTGCCTCGGCCTTCTTTTAGCATATGTGGTACGAATGTGCGGAGAGTGTTGAAGTGGGCAAGCGTATTGACGCGGAACGTCCTGTTTGGTGTATCAGCAGATGTCCATGTTGGCGAAGCTCTATGCGTACCTTTCCACTTCCTCGGCGGTCGAATCGAGGACCGAATTGGCCCGCATGATACCTGCATTGTTGATGAGGATGGTGGGGGCCCCAAGCTGCGGTTGTCAGTATGCAATGGGATATGTTGGAGTAGATATGCTCACATCTTCGACAATCTGGGCTGCAGCGGCTTCAACTTGTTGTGCATCGCTGACGTCACACTCATAGTACAGCACGCCCGTGTTCTCGGACACTTCGTCGTCGACCTTCTTGGTGTCGAGAACAGCAATGTTGGCATTGCGCATGCCATATGTCTCGGCCAAGAGTGCGCCCAATCCTTCGGCACCGCCCGTGACTACGATGACTTCTTCGGCCAAATCCACCTCGCGCGGCGGTCCAAAAGCGATGCGGTCACTAAGCAGGCCAAAGATGCCAATGATGGACATGAGCATAGCCCAGGCAGTAGCGAGGCGCATCTCGAGGTTGCCGTACGGTGTGTATTGCGCCCGCAGGCACAAGACGACGACCCATGAGACAAACGGATGGAATATCGTGTAGCCGAAGACGTACCATATCAGGTCAATGGTAAGGTAGTGATGCCATGGCTCATCGGGGCGGTCGAAGCTTTTCGGCAGCTGGACGGGGATTTCTTTTATTCCGGACGGCATGGCGGGCATGTCGATACAGGAAGCTTGTTGGCGCATCGAGGATGGCGGGGCGCGTACTATTACTGGCGCGTCTCTGGGGCTTAGGCGCGAATCGGACCTCTGTACCGGACCTGCGGTGCAAAAAACTAGCGAGGAAGGAAAAGAAGAAATGAGACTGCGGTAGGAAAAACAATGGCCAAAGGCATGCCAGGGGCCATGGTCTTCTTATTATTCTCCTGTCGTTGATGCTGAGGGTTGCAGTGTTTCATGCCCGCCTCAGGTCGCACAGCCGCTAGCCCTCACAGTCCCAGGCAAGTCTTGGTACGTACCAGTTCTACCCCGACAAGCGCAGACTTGTTCTCTTCTCGAAGCCTTCTTCACGCACGATTCAGTACCTGCGACGTATGCGACACCTGTTTTTCGGCAACAAGAAAAAACTGATATACGCATTGGACAATGGAGTTGTTGTGACCGCAATCACCAAGGCGGACGGCTCCGTTTCGACCACACCGACATGATTGTATCAACCAAAATCTAACGATGCCACCAGCACAAGAAAGCAACTGATCTGGATAATCCGACGGCAAATCCGAATAACGGCAAATTTTCATCCATAGTATATGTCGACGCGATTATCGTAACCAACAAGGAACTGATATCCTTGCTAGATATGTCTAGCGGTTGGCAGCATACTTGGCAGCATTTTCCAAATGATGAACTAGAGAGGCGTTCCACAGGCACATGCACAGCTGTTGTAAATACGAACGAGCCTCATAGAGCATGCCTACCTTGGCTATCGATACACGACCTGCCATGCCTGTTACCTGACAACTCCAACGCCATCCGAGAATCGTGAAAGAGGGTTCTTACCAAAACTACTTCTTGTGGCCTTCTTTAATGACGTTTGTCGGGAACTTCATGAATGCCTTTCCGTTTCTTTATCCATCTACCCCTTCACCATCTAACTTTGCCTCTGTCCTAACCAACCAGCGCCAGAGTACTCGTCACATTAGTGACTTCTACTGCTCTTTCGTCAAATGATTGGCCTTTTCTGTACTACGATGCTCCTCTTTGCCCTAGTGCAGGCTCGAGTCATCGTGACCAACAAATGTCAGGATAGCGTATGGATCTGGTTCTTTCCATTCCTCAGTCCTAGTCACACTGAAAACGTCCGCGTCAAACCTGGAGGCCAATACCAGGAACCCTGGCGTCTCGGGTCGATAGATGTCCTTGGTGTCACAATCAAGATTCCGATGCAATCAGACGGTATTCACACTCTTGTGGATAAAATTGACTTTGTCTATTCAATCAAGAACAAAGACAAATGCAAAGTCTAAGTTCACTTGACCTTAGTTGATGGAAGCTATCTCCGCCATAGTCTCAACTTTGATAGCTGCACCTCCCAATACAACTCCATTGACGTTGTGGCGCATGAGTGCGATGCAACAGACGAGGTAGAATTGGTCCTTTGCGGGACCACTAGCACCATACGCGCCAAGGACATTGCGTCTCTTGAACAGATGTGAGCCTGCTACCACCCCAATGGCGATGATATTGAGGTGCCTGATGGGCTTGAGTACTACGGATTCTTTAAATAGTTCCCATCCAACATTGATGTGGAAGAATCCGAGGAACAGCTGCAGAATGCCCAATCCACCACTCCTTGGCGTTACAACAACCACTGGTTCGACCCTGTGACATGCAACAAATCGAGAACCAACGATGAGCCGTCGGTAGATGGAAACCGCCTCTATGAAGACGACTCCCCGGTCAATTACGGGGTACTCATCATCACGAACCCACCTCTCGTTCGCAACTGTCAAGCCAGCGTGCTATACCCAGGAAGATGAACCGTCCATGCATCATCCACACCACGAGCCACGTCCACTTTTCCGCTCAAAAGTCGCGATTAGCATACCTCGCTGTGATAGGTGATCGAGAAACACCATCCTGGAGTCATACAAGACCGCAATGGGGAAGTGGCCAAGGCCCATGGTCGCGCGCTCTACCCTCCTCACATATGCGCGATCCCAGGTACAAGCCGCTCTTGATGAGCTGTTCTTGCAAGGAAGTGGTCAAAAAGCTCTATGCTATGTATCCAGGTGTCGTGAGCGACACAAAGACGATTGGACAAAGGTACAATGCTGAACGCAGGGAATGCTTGCCCAACTTTTGCGAGCTAGCAATGCCCGGAGTCGACTGCGTCCATGCTGCAGGCATGTTGAGAGCTACGATTGAATCATTGGGCATAGGCTATACCGACGTGATCAACGAGGACATGAAAGGATGCGTGCCCACGCTGATACTCACTCTTAACGTTCGCCCTATGATCTGTATCTTGAGGCTCTCTGGTGCTTTCTATGCGGAATCCGTGTGCGAAGCTATTCGGGCTTTACTTGAACATAATGCCCAGGCCAGACTGGACCAGGACATTGAGTTCAGCATTGATGATACCATCTGTGGCAACTGAGATGACTTTGACGGTTGGGTACTCATAACGCGATGGACGGCTTGGGTCTATAGTGACTGGTGATAGTATGTGTAGTGTATGTAGTTTAGAATGCAGAACGAACACTGACTCGCGCTGATATTTATCACAAAAGACTAACAACTAACTAGTGTGTGCATTTAATAAGCTTCGGGTTCCGTATGAGTGGATGCAACAGGTTCTCATCGGAAAAGAAAAGCCACTCGGTCCATTCACAAGTCCAAGACTAGGTAAGGGTTCAAGGGGATCGACAATGTACTACTACAAAATGTGGGAGATAGTGCTGGTAGCCCAATCAATGCAAGGCTGAACTTTTCGTCTTGACAACGCCTCGCGCTCATATACCAACGGCGGTTACAACTAACCACCACACGATATCTAGCAGACTGCATGTCTTCAGATATGCAGAAGACATGGCATGGAATGAAGCACCCCTCAATGACATCACTTTCTCCTCCCCCTCCACATATGTATTTCCACAGGCCACGTACACAACGACGAAGCCAAATCCCCCCGAGCCACCAAGCACACGTAGGCAAAGGCATACATACGTCCATCTTGACCCACGATGAAACAAAAACCACCGACGATCTCAACCCTATCCTCTCCAACCCCGTCTAGTCGCAACCGTCCGGGCCCCACAATAACAACCCCACCAATCACACCACACCTAAACCCTTACCGGTATAACCCTTCCCGCACTAAACCCAGTCAAGTATAGAAAAGCAAAAAAAGGGCCAAGAAAGATGAAACATGGGGCGCTCGCGCGCGCAAAGCGGGGGTTGCATGGCCCCCCTCAAAGGGCTAAATACTTAATGTACAAGCAACAAGCCGAGAGTATCAGAATATCTGAAGAAATCCGGGTCCACAACCGTTTGATCTGCACCCGGGTTGTGCGCGCGCAAACCCCAATTGAAAAGAAAACGGCAAAAAAAAATTTAAGTTTCCAATTGTTGTGACAATTGTGTTTTCTTGGATACGTGGAAAGTACGTTACGCGGTATGAGGATGTACGGGATGGGGGGTGAGGCAGCTTGCAACGCCAGGTAGATGCAGGGGGGTAGGGGGGAGGGGGGAAGCGAGAAAGATTCGTTTTCTTTGGCTTTTTGCTGATAAGGGGGGTGAATGTGGTTGATTTAAGTTAGATGAGCATGCACACTATTCTTTTCTTTGGCTTGTTCTTCGCAAATCATGTAGAGTAGTCATACATATGCTGTGCTGCCTTGGTGTATGCCGTGGCGTTGATGTTTCGAGACTCTCTCTCACACACACACATACCATCCAGTCGTTCAGTCCCAGGTGATGCCGTGCTTACCGCGGGAATCTTTCAATGGTTGGCATTGCGGGCTGCGTGTCAGCCTAGTTCCGGTCTCAAATATCACCTACATGCCGCACTTCATTGGTTTTTCCGCAACGGGCCTGGGACACACAAAGGCCAAGAGAGTGAGAGAGAAGAAAAAAGCGGCAGACGTAGATCATTCAATCAAACGGTAGGCAGGTAGAACCTGGTTCCATGTAATACGGTATAGTCTGTTAGCCCAATGTGGCTGCGCAAGCGGAGACGGACGAAGAAAAGCCAAGTGGGGGAGAGAGAGAGGAAAAATGCCCGAGTCGCATCACGAGGCAGATACGAAAGGAGGATGACATAGTTACATGTGCCTTGCGGACAGATATTCGGGTCATCTACTTACTCTACTATCGAAATAAGCTATACTCCACACATTGCTGCTGAGACACACCTGCAGCCCGGTCCGTCATCGGTCGATCTTTATAACAATTCTGATGCTCTAGGCAAGAGTATATTTCTTCCATACCGTGGGCCCCTCTCGTATGTGTGTGTGTGTGTGTGATTAGTTTGGACGGAAAAGCAGAGGGACGGACGCGGCATGTCCCCTTTCTGCTTGCCGCGGCCCAAATGTCGCATCTACCCTCGGCCATGTGTGTGTGAGTCGTGTTTGATAATGGATCTACGAGGGGTCTCAGCGTCTTATTGATCCCACGTCCCTCTTTGGAACTTTGGCACACAGGTCGCGTAATGTATATGAGTCGCGCATGGCCCAAATGCAACAGTCGTTCCCGCTAGTTGGATCAAACGCTCTAGTCGTGCCGTGTGATAGATAGCCGTTGCAGCCCTAGCGCGCCCCGTCAGATGCAATCTACCGAGATTGAAAGGCAGAGCAAAGGGCGTCATGCTGTTTTATTTTTCGGAGACCCAGGCCGTTTGGTGCTCCGCCAAGCCAAAACAAGATGCAAAAGCGACAAGTGGAGTGATTCAAAATATGTTTAATGATTTTTTCATTACTCGCGCCACCTGCCAAACGAGGACAGACAGCGGAGCGAACCTTGAACTAGTAGCCATGTGTCGGTGCTCCGACAAACTATTGATGATGTGATGAGGATGATAATTTCCAACGCCGATTCCATGCTGTGTTATGCAAATGTTTAGAAATGAACGCCTTCCAATGCAACTGGTGACGAGATGGGCGAAGAAATGTCCCATCCAGTGAGCATTTTTCGTCAGATCATGTCAGCCGTATAACACCCGTTGAGACTCCCCTTGGTGAAACCAAGCGCAAAGCTAAAAGAAAAAAAAGAAAAACACAAAGAAGGAAACATGACAAAGTTGTGGTAAGCGACAGTGTGTGTGTGCAAGATAGCAAATCAAATTAATACGTGACCTGACGGCCGGTATATGCGCCCGTCTGGCCGAACATCCGGCTGAAGATGCCGCCCGCTGACGTCTTGACCTTCTTGGAGGGTTGGTGCTCGTACAGCGGGAGAGCATGCTGCTGCTTGGGGGCTGCGTACGGGATAGGGCCATTGATATATACAACATTGGCACCCTGGTCCGCGTCGTAGCGGTGGAGAACGGCCTCTGAAGGCTCCTCGTGGAAGCTGGAAGGCGATTCCGATGAGACTGAGGCCGAGGAGCTTCGGGTAGGTGGTGATAGCGAGGGTGTGCGCGAGGGTGCGCGGGATGATGGGACGTATTGCATGCGATGCCTCTGAGCACGAGAAGAGTGTGAAGACATGGATGAGTTTGATGGGTAGGTGTGGACTGAGCGCGAGAGGTTCTCAGTAGTGAGCTGGTACTGCTTGCGGGCAAGCTCCTTCTCCTTCTCGGCAAGCCTGGCCTTCTCGGCCTGGCGTGATTGCCAGACACGAATGGGGGCTAGGAAAGGCTCAAGGTGGTAGTAGAGGTCGTCTGTGTTGATGCGGAGGTCCCAGTCGAGGAGGAAGAGCAACTGCTTCTCCATGAGGTTGACCTCTGTGATGGAGAAGCCAAAGTTGTCGTAGCCGCGAACCGACGAGTACTTTGCCCAGTGCTTGTTCTTGGGCGATGAGTCGTTGAGGTTCTTAGCAGCAAGAATGAGCGAGGCGAGGAAGATGCGGTGGACAGTGCAGCGCATGCCCTTTGCAACAGGGGGGAGGCGTGACCGTAACCGGCTGAGGTAGATGAGCGAAGACATGAGGGTGGCCGTCTGGACATGTGATCTCTCGACAATGGAAGTGATGAACTCTTCGACGGATGGAAGGGCCGGTTCCCGGGGGTGCGAGGCAATGTGCTGCGAGGGCGAGGCTGGTGGTGTGGGGGGCAGGTTCTTGTTGACGCATGGCTCGCAGCGGATGACTTGTGTAGCCTTTTGAGCAAGATATGAGATCATGTCACTTGACACTGGGAGTTGGATGAAGTGGTCCAGGGCCGCCTGGTTCTCGGCAGCAAGGTTTGGTGAGTAAGGCATGGTGAAATTGTGTGTTGTGGTGGTGGGCCTAGGTTGGCGTGGTGGTGGTGATGTCTTAAGAAGTGAATGTAGTTCCGGTCTGGAGAGTGGGTAAGCGGGTGTCCAAGGCTGATTGTGCTGTGGCTTGGTGGCAGCACGACAACAAGGTTGAATTGGCAAGGCAGCAGAAAGATTAGAGCGACGGAAAAGTCCGAGTCCAGTCGGAAGACGAAAGGCAGTCGAGACGGGGGGGAGGGGGGAGAAATTTTTTTGGTGTTGTGGAGAGAGAGGGTGTGGATGGCGCTGCCAATAAGGGAGTCGGGGGTGGTGGTGGTAGTGGTAGTGGTAGTGGGTGGTGGCGTTTAGTAGTAGGGGGAAGGAAGGCGAGGGTCACTGCCGGAGTGGACGAGGCACCTGCACCGCTAGGATGGCAGGGTCGGAGGTGGGAAAAGAAAAAAAAAGGGAGGGAAGAAGGGAAGGGTTGTGACTGACAGTGTGTGTGTTTGCGAGGGCTGGCAGAGCGTGATACTTAATAGCAGCGGGCCCCTGGGGTGGTGGTGCAGGTGGGATGCTAAACTGAGAGGCAATCCTACGGGCCTATGGGCGTCGTGGTTCGGCGGCTGGCAGTGGCAGCCAATCGAGTGGGTAGCGCGCGACGCCAGGCAGCGGCCAGCGGCTGTATGGCCGGTTTGGGGGGGTTACAAGATTGCGAGTGGTGCTGAGGGCAGTGTGGCAGGAATGCACAGTGTTTCAAGTGCAAGCCAATGGTTTGCCGGCAGGGCAGGGCGCGGTAGGCGACAGGGAGCGAGGGCCAATCAAGGCGTGTTGCGAGTCGCGTTTCGAAGGGCGGGCGACAATGTTTGAGGACAGGGAGGGGAGACTGAATGGGTGTAGTGTATTGTGTATTGTGTTGTATAGTAAGTAGTGGTAGCGATAGCAATGACTGACGGCTGCACTGCAGGCGTTCAAGACGTTGCAGTTGTGCACCCGGCCGGCGTCGTCGACAATTATGTATCTGCAGACTCGGCGGGGACTAGCCAGGCCTGCTGGCAGCGCACGTCGGTCACGTTCCCAGCCTGCCAGATGGTGCTTGAGGCGGTGAGGCGTGTTAGAGTGGAGCCGCATGGCCGTGGTGGATGAATAGCAGGCGACCACGCGGTAGCAGTAGCAGTAGCAGTAGCAGCATAGAGTACAGTGACGCACACGAGCCCGACCTGCCCGTTTCCCAGCCTCGTGCGCCCGGGATACTCTGGCCACGGGGCGGCGGCCTCTGCGTGCCAAAAGCATCGTCGGTGTGCGTGTGTGCATGTGTGTGTGTGTGTGCCTGGACTCCAGAGTATTATTCACTACTAAGACGCGCAGCAATGCGTCGTGGATTGGGCGCCCAAGCAAAAAGGCAGAGAAGCTTTCGCTACGCCTGCCGCCACTATGCTAACCCTAGGAAGGGCCTCTTCGTACGTATCTGGTCTACTCTACCCTATGCCTGCCTGTCTTCACCCACCAAATCCATGCCTGCAGGCCAAACCATAGGGCCCAGAGCATCAACACTCGACTCCAGCCCATTGCATCTACAAAACATACGCCGGGCCACCCACGACTGCATTGCGCCCAACTGGCAAATGACGAAATGCCCGTGAATGATTAAACAAAACGAAGCACGCCCAATGTTGCATGTGCGCCAAGGCCCGCGGGCGATCAGCAGCAGTTTCTGCCATCTGTCACCCCGTCGCATGACAGCGTGTCCATCCGACCTCTCTCGCGACGGCCAGATGGTGCTCTACGCTCCGCCAGCTCCGCCAGCTCCACCACCGACGGCCCATGGATCCCTTGGATCGCTGTCATGCGCTACCTGCTTTGCCTCCGACATGGCCTCGGGATTGGCTCATGCGCATTGCAAACACCTCTCCATTTGTTTCAACACGTCTGTTTTGCATTGCTCTCCACAAATCGCCATGCTGCCGCCACATGCCAGCGTGCATCCAGTCCAGCCCTGCTACGGCCGGATTGCTCATTGTACTGCTACTTACTCTTCGCCTACCATCCTCCCCATTCCATCCCACTCTCTACCAGGCCCAGACCCTTTTTTCGGGGCTGCCAAACGGTAGCGAGAGCCTCAACAGCCGCTGCACCGCCTCACCCACCCCCTGCCGGCCAATCACCGTCCGACAAAGCCACCGAGATAAATGTACATAATGCCCAGGTCCAATCAATGCTCATGCAACTCGTCTAATTTGCATCTATCTCGCGCACTGGGTGCGCCCATGGTCCCAGGTCCTACCGGATATTGCTGCTGTTCTTTGTCAACCCATGTTACTTACCAAGCAACCACCTGCATCCACTGTTACTCGACGCATTAACATTCTGCTCCCAATGCCGGGCGCCAGATGAGGCTCTTTGCGTGCTAGTCGCCCACCGGCTGCTATAACGGGAGGCGGGTTCGTGCGAGCCGCCCACCCCACGAAGCGCTCGCGTCACCCACCCCCAAACCCCAAAATTGGCATCTTCTATCTTGGTCTTCGGATCTCGTCGCCTCCGCTTCAACTGCGCTTCCCAGTTTCATCCTCTTTGCTTACATATGCCCCATGGTTGCTACTATTCACGGTACGCCTATACGCTCGACTCTACTAAATCAGACCCCGCATTCGCCATTGCACCATGGCGCAGCCCCCCACCACACCCATGATGTTTCATCCAGTCCAGACCACACCCAACCGATAGGCTACGGCTAGATGTAAACGTCCCAACGCATCCCAAAAACATACTAGCCATGGCTTCTTGGCTTCTTGTCATTCGCCTTCCATGCATTCCCTTCTACCTTCTGGACCGCGCCCCCCCCAAAAAAAGGGCCCGATTCCATCTAGTTGCTTGTTGGCCTGCTTGTCGGCCGGCAACCCTTTCATGCACAAAGCAGGAGTTACATGCTCCATGTCACGGTACTCGTACGGCAAATGCAGTTGGACTGGTTTTTTTCTTCGGGGCCATCCAACTACCGGCACGCACGCAGAATCGACGTGTTCGCCCCCAGTTCGAGTCATAGCCGACTGCCAACACGCTTGATATATCGTCATGCCCTTCCTTCCCCAATGCACGCCACCGTGTACGTACATGGTCCCGAAACAGGCAGCTGGCTGCCTAATGACTCCCGCGCCTTGTTTCAATCTTCATGTACAGTGACATGTCCAAAGTTACTGCTTTCACAAACGACGCAGAACATACCCCTCGCTCAGCACGTTCCAGACAAATCATGTGGTGGTAAGTAACACAAATCAGTGTAGCCACACTAGACTCGTCGGATCGTCTTCTCATTCTGCTCTATCGAAAATTTAGTGTACCAAACTACCTTCTCCGTCACAATTCTCGGTAAGACAACGGCATAACAAAAGTGGGTACGCTTGGCAGGAACAAGAACATGTTCGTCAACATCAACCTACACCATGCCCGGCTTCAACGCTATAATCGTCCTCTCTGTAGACCGCAGCACATCTAGCTTCGAGAAACCTCATATTTGGTTTTCTCCATAACAAGCAGTACCAATTAATGTCTAGAAAATTCTACACTCGAGATCTGTTGACTAGCAGTGAACAAGACATAATCCTGCCATGAACTAACTCAATGTCACTACTACTATTACCACCACCACCACCACAACTAATCATTCAATCATCCAATGTCCCATTCTATTCAACTGCAACATTACCCCGTCCACCTACCTACTCCATCATCCTGCGCTCAACACGCCCGATTCTCGGCGGCGTCTCATTCATCATGATCCGGTGCTGCTCCTCATCGCCATACCGCGCAGCCACATTGGCCTCCTCGCGCCGCATCACCATGCCATCCCCATCGTTCTCCTGATCACGCTGTTCTGGTCGAATCCGCCGATACGTCCGCCCCGTTGCTGCCGCCGTGGCTCGAATGAGTGACGACTGCGTGTATCTGCTCGTAGTCCCACTGCCTTGCTCAAACGAAGCAAGAGCACTCAGAGGACCATCACGCCTTGGTTGCAGGCTCAGAGAGCTAGATCCCCATCGATACATGCCTACAGGCCCGTGGCTTGCAAGCTCGGCCCTATACTGGCCCGATGGCTGTCGTGGTGACCACCTCGGTGCTTCGGCCTCGACAACGACGTGGTGACTCTGCACCTGAAACTCGTGTTGCAGCGGGTGCATGTGTAGCGTGCTTGCTGAACGAGAGACCTCTCCGCCGCGTGGCATATCCGTCGTTGCCGAACCATCCGCAGAGTAATCGCGAGATCGATTGGATGCATCATGCGGGGCCGCGGGCGGCACCGCACTGTAACGGGATGATGACATCTCACTGCCTCCTATAGCGCCAGAGTACGTGGTGTAAGGTGGACTCTGCAAGCGTTGGTATGCCGCTCTGTGCGCCGGCACTCGGCCATAACGGGCTGCATCCCCATGATTGACTGCCACTGAAACTGGTGCGTTTTCACTCGAGCGTTGTTCCATCCTGAGCGATGGACTTGGCCTGAGAAAAGTGGGCGAATTACCTCTGGTAGAGAGCGAGGGATTGGCGGGGTTGGCGTACGTAGGAGAGTTGAGCAAGGCATGCTGAGTGTGTACACGACGCTGATAGTGCTCTGCATACGGATCCAGAGGTGATTGCAAATCATGGACGGCAGCAGTGGCAGCTTCGACATAGCCTCCTGAAATCTGCCTCAAGTCGCCTGATGTCGGTGACGAGGAGGTGCCATCATTCTGCATCCGTGTATATGGCATAGACGGAAGAGGCGAAGGTCCATGTGGCCTGGTCCTGACGCCATCCAGCTGGGGAGAAGGAGATGCACCATCTCGTGAATGCTCACTACTTGGTAACCGCGTGTCCGAACAAAGTGACCCATACCAGGAATAACCTGTACTGGCGCTGGTAGCGTCACTGCTGCGCTCTCGGGGTCTCACGCTTGTATGGTCCGATTGTCTCACGCCTCCCACAGTGCTTGAGAAATTCCTTGGATCAAGTGTTGAATGATCATTGCTGGTCAAGCTGTAAGAGTCCCTGTGGCGTCTGGTGAAGTGTTCTGGCACTGCTCGTGTCCTGAACACGTCGTCAGATGGGTCGCTTGGACTTGCGACACTGGACAATGGCGTGGCTCCCGATGACAGGCTTCGTGTAATAGCTGGCTGAAGACCACTACTGCGACGCGGTTCAATATTTGGCAGGCGCTTCTGGGAATGGCAGTGTGTCCGTCTCGGGGTCTGAGTCAAGGAGCCATTTGAGCGGAAGGTAGAGTTGTTAGAGCTAGGATTAGTCGGTGATTTGGTGGGGTCTCCTGGGGACACTTGATGGGCAGGTGAGGCGAGTTTCTGTACCTGATGTAATGGCGAATGCTCACGGATGATGTCTCGACGACCATTATGACCTTGAGCAATACCTGCTAGACTTCCACCACCTCGCAACGCCGGGGTGTTGCCAGCAAAGTCGGCTGAGGGCAATCGTGCAGGTTGTCCATTACTACTATCGATAGTCCCAGTGGGTCCAGACGTTGCGGTGCCAGGCAGTGGATCTGAGGGTAGATTGGAAGCGCTCTCACCTTGTTCATCAGAAGTGATGTGTGTGTCTAGTGCTTGGCCGTCCGGCCTAGGGCGGAATGGAAGCTGCATGGTATGTGATACAGGCAAGACTGGTGGAACTGCTTCATCACTTCCCTCAGACATGTGGTGGGGCAAAGCTGCATGGCTGTTATCATGGCCTGGTGGTACAGTCTGTTGCTGGTTGTGCACGTGCTCTTCCTCATTGACAAAATCGAAGACGGCTTGCTGGGGCTGCAAGGCGGGAATGTTACCGAGGGCAGTGATGGAATCACGGGTAGACCTCTGCGGGCCACGTCGCAAGATGGGCTGGCCGGGCTGTCCGTGAGGGCGCATTGCCCAGTGTTGTCGTGCTGTTGATGTCTGCTTGAGGGAGATGCGGCGGAATGTCTCGTCAACATCGTCTGGAGTCAGGGCAAGCTCTGATGGGCGCAAACGTAGCATAATGAGCCAACTTTGGACGAGCAAACGGCAATCGCCTGAGGGGTCTGGCAAAGGGGTATTCTAGGGTCCAACAGTGAAGGGTCTCAGCATGGTGGTGAACCGGATGGAACTGGTTCGAGACGTGCTGTACGCTGGCCATGAGCCACTGGCATTTCCAATGCTATTGCTATTGCTATTGCTGCGGCCATTGCCATTGCCTTATCCATGGCCATCTCTCCATTGCCGTTGCCTGGTGTTGCACAGGGTCTCGGGAAGTTCCATGGGCGGTGCAGTGCTGCGCGAACAGCGATGCATGACGCCGTACCTTCCTCCCCGTACCTGGTGCTCGTGGGCAGCCATGATAGCAGCAGAAAACCGGCAGACGTGGTGGGCGTGCATGGTGGAGAGAGACGGATGAGTAGACGGATAGACGGCGCATGGTGTGGTCGAGGTGTTGTCAGGCCGTCAGCCATTTGCCGAGACATGGCATCACCGAGCGTCTGGGAGCACCACGGCCAGCAGCAGCCGCAGCAGCAGCAGCGCCATACGAACCTCACCTCGCCGCATCTCGTCCCAATCCACCCCCAACCCATCGACCGGCCTCTGGGGCCCCTGCCATGCCTCCGCTGCACCCTCGTATCCCGCACGCTAATCGAGGCTCCTTTGACGCGCCGCGGGTGGTCCCTTCGCTACCTGCAACCCTTCGCTCGTTTACCGCCAGTGCAGCCCACCGGCCGCCACGATGAATGGCGACCTGAGCCTGTCGCAGACGCTCGGCGGACTGCGCATTGCCAATCCAGACGAGGACGACGACGCTCCCTCGCCTCCCCCAACCAACCCCCAGCTGCTCCCCCAGTCCTCAGATGCCCCAGACGCTCCGCCGCAGCTCCCGCAACCCGCGTCGTCATCAGCATCAGCATCACCACCACCCTCACCACTACCGCCCTCGCGCGCCTCGTCCTCGGCCACCGTCACCGACAGGCAGCAGCACCAGCAGCAGCAGTACCTCCAGCACCCCCAGCACCACTCGCCCCTCGCCTCGTACGACCCCGCCTCATCTTACGCGTCCATAGACGAGGAGCCCGCCGCCTCAGACTCGCTTTCTGTCAACCACAATGCCTATGCCTCGTCACCCTCAGGCTCGCCCGCTGCATTTCCCTCCCCCCTAGCAGAGACGTCGTCGCTGTCATCGCATTCACCGCGCCTGTCCCACCGCCAGTCGATGCCCCTGGCCCAGCAGGCACAGCAAGCACAGCATCAGGCTGTCTATCCCGCCTACGCCGCCGCCCCGTTGCTGCAGCAGCAGCGCAGCGCCGTGCCCACGTCGCAGCCCATGCGAGAACGCCCCGTGTCCACGAGCATGTACCAACATCCCAACCTCTCCACCTCGTCCACCACCGCCCCTGGCACATACCGCTACAACGACGAAGCAATGGCCACGGACATTCGCCGTACTGCGAGCTCCCGAGTCGCCCCGGGTGCCATGCCCACAAGAGAACACAGCAGACGGGATCCCTACCGCCAGTCCGCACAAATGTCGGCTATCAACGGGCCTCTCCCGCCTCGGAGAAGCTCGCGGCGGGTGCCCATGGAAGCACACCATCCCGGGGCATCCCAATTATCCAGCTCTCCGTACAGCGTCGAGGGCGGGCCGCTCTCAAGCAGCGAGGAGTGGAAAGAGCGGGGTGCTGCTGTGAGCACTAGACAGGACCTAGATCAGAATGGCAGGCCAATCACCCGCGTGGTGAAAAAGGGCGTCAAGGACTTCAACTTTGGTAGGACATTGGGTGAAGGTTCCTACAGTACTGTCTTGGCAGCAACAGATCGCCAGACACTGCGCGAATACGCAATCAAGGTGCTCGACAAGCGCCATATCATTAAGGAGAAGAAGGTCAAATATGTGAACATTGAGAAGGATACGCTTAACCGCTTGACGGAGCACCCTGGCATTGTCCGACTCTACTATACCTTCCAGGACGAGCGCTCATTGTACTTTGTCCTCGACTTGGCATCTGGTGGTGAATTGCTGGGCTTCCTCAAGAAGATGGGCACATTTGACGTGGAGTGCACACGGTTCTACGGAGCCCAAATACTGGACGCAATCGACTACATGCACAACAAGGGCGTAATACACCGAGATCTGAAGCCTGAGAATGTCCTCCTCGACGATGCAATGCATGTCAAGATTACGGATTTTGGCACGGCAAAGATACTAGACCAGAAGAGATCAAACGGTGCCGGGTCAAGTAGTGACCCTCTAGATACCAGCGAGTCGGACCGCGCGCAATCGTTTGTGGGAACTGCGGAATATGTGTCGCCAGAACTACTCACAGATAAGAATGCGTGCAAAGCGAGCGATCTCTGGGCGTTTGGCTGCATCATTTACCAACTACTTGCCGGAAGACCTCCGTTCAAGGCTGCAAACGAATACATGACATTTCAGAAAATTGTCGGACTCGAATACTCCTTCCCAGACGGTTTCCCTCCACTAGCAAAAGACCTGGTTGAGCGACTGCTGGTTCTGGATCCATTGACACGACTGCCTATGGAGCATATTAAGAATCATGCCTTTTTTGATGGCATCCAATGGGGCAAGGGGCTGTGGAAGCAAAAGGCTCCGCGCCTCAAGTCCTACAGTGCGCCCCCACAAGAACCAATCAAGCTCAATGGTATGTATAATCGGTTCCTTCATACAAATGCAACGAAGCAACTAACATCGTTTCAGGACCCTCCGCACCCGTAGCAACAGCTCCCAGTCAACCCCAGGCGCGACCAAAGCCACGGCTCATCACCGAACTACCCCCTCCCTCTCAGCTCGACATCGACTGGTCTCCAGTCCTCACAAAGCGAGACGAACGAATATTGAAGCTTGGAAACATGTTTGTCACACAGCATCCTCCTGGTCACGTTGTCGGCGCCAAGGAAGAGCCAGCAGAGCCACCCAAGAAGTTCTCACGCTTTTTCGGTGGAAATACTGTCAAGAAGCGACAGCGGCTCGTAATGATTACGTCCAACGCTCGCGTTCTCATGTGCGCAGCAGGCACAAACGACAAGAAGCTCAAGGAAGAGGTATCATTGCTCTCAGCAGGCTGTTCATGGAGATCGTTCCAGGACTCCAAGGGCCTTACTGCTTGGCTCGTAGAAACAGTACGTTGTAGAGATCCTCCAACATTGCAATCCCAGCTGACAAACTATAGCGAGACAAGCAGTATGTCTTTGAAGACACCAAAAGCACCACCAGCGATCCCGAGGGCAGCAAGTACTCTACCCAAGAATGGCTGGATAGCATCGAACAAGCTCGGGACTATGCCTTTTCACAAACAATGTCGAATTCGTACTCTGCTGATGCAAGTCTGAGTGAGCTCGTCTCAAACCACACCACTCCCACCAGTACGTTGGGAGCTGACTCTGCCCTCGAGAGCGTGAACATTCCCGCCTCCCGCCACGGCCATCTTCGCAAAGAAGGCGATACTGACTCAGTAAAGGGTAGGAAGCGCTTTAGCAAACGCCACTCAAGGAATGGACTGGCAAACTTTTGAGAGCGGAAGACGACAAAGCTCGGAACTTATGGGAATGCAGATATCCCGCCTCCAGGTGCTTTCTTCGCAATACCATGCACAAACGACCATGCAACTACATCTGAACATACTCCTACGTAAACCACAAGTGGTTAAAAAAAACTTGACTTCAGCTTCAGTGCAACCCAGGCTCATGGGTATCTCTCGATACAGCGCACGGCGTTTATGGCGTCCATTTCCTAGCGTCAGTTATCCTAGCTCATCCGATCATCGCCATCATCAATTTCTTTTGTTTCCCATTCTACAGGTACGGCATTCCAACGTTCCATCTGCCAACAAGCGATATTTGTTGGATTCGGATTATCTTTGCATTTAGCGGCTGCAGCTTTTTTCCGCCGTGACTTTTCGTTTTTTTTTTCATACACATTCGGCTCGACTTTTTTTTCAACAAGACTCGGATTTTCTCTTCGGCTGTCGCTCAGATGATGTAAGTGAGGCGACAGCATTCTTCCCCTTCGTCCACCTCTACTACTATTACTTTTTCTTTTCATCTTATTCTTTTCCATGCAAGTTTGGTTCGGAGAGACGCGTGCTTTCGGTAGACTTTGAAGCAAGAATGTATTGTCGGTGTGTTGGGAAAGGTGATTTTTATCCTTGCAGTCGGAGCTTCGTGGTTCAGGAGCAGGACGAGAGGAAGGTGGGGAGGGAGGAGAAGCGGCGAGGGGTAGAAGCGGTAGGAGGCGAGGAGGAGGTAGTAGTAGAAGGGAGGGTTAGTTTGGTACATGTACACCCATGTTTTGGCGCTCGGGGTGGTGAGGTCGAGGTCAATTAAAAAGAGAACTTGTAATGCAAATTTTTCGTGGCTGGTTATACATAGGACCAAGCGCTGTTGATACTGGTGTTTGTCTGCCATTCAGTCTTTGTTGATGGAGTGGTGCTTGTTTATACACATTAATGGATGGGTGTAAAACTATTGATCTTTTTTTGTCTCTAGTGAGATGGGTGCATCTATTTCAAATTATTTTTTTTGCAAATACACGGTAAGATTTCAAATATCTATCCACTGTTCTTAATGATGTCCATTATAAAAATTCTACAATGATTGGCATTTGCAATTACGTAGAAAATGAACTCTCTCATATTGTAGAGTAATATTCTCGATTGTAGTCTTTAGAGCTAGTTATAGTTATTGAAATATACAGCGAAGCAAAGATACATCATACACTTGTGTTAGTAGTCCCACTTGTTCTACTTTACACACACCAGGAAAATACCAAAGGAATAATTTAAATAAAGTAGTTAGTGGGTGCTGGAAAAATATAGTACTCCCAAACATGATCTTTGTTAAATTATAACTAAGTGATTTGGTGTTACGTGTTATTTTTTTCAAGGGTTAAAATGAATATTTATTTCCTCTTTGCTATTTGATAACGAGGGAAGAAAAAAAATATGCATGATAAGTATATTTGAAATGATGAAACTTGAAGAAAGTACAGCGATGATGTACAACAACAGATCGTAGCACTCACAACAACACCTATTGTGGATGTTAAACAGCAACAGCATCACAGCCTTCGCAAAAACAAACAAACAAACACAGATATAGCTAGAAGTCGGACTACGGCATGTCGGCCCGTATCCAAAAAGAAGTTATATTCATCATGATCATAGAGTTTGTCTACTCTTTTTTACTTAAAAGCTAAAAGGAAAAAAGAAGCTAAAGATACAACTAAAAAAAACAGTATGCACACACGTACGAGCGAAAAAAAAGACACTAGACCGTACATGCATACATAGGTACAAGAAATAAAGATAAAAAAAAGATTCGTCGTCAGCCCGGCCATCAAGCAGGGGTGGGTATACGTCCTTTGCCTAATTTCCAATTTGTGGAAAAAGAAAAACGCTAACAGATACTAATCCCCAAAGTTACCTGATACACACATATACATCCTTCTCTTCATCTTTGGGGCATTTCTCTCGCGGAAACAAGAAAGAAAGACTAATAAGCATCACCGAAGATTTCCTTTGGCGTCTGAACCATTTCTTCTCCACCACGGCGTCTCCTTGCGTCCATCTTCTTCTCCATCTTGCGGTCACGCCTTGTAGTCAGATGAGGTGTCACAGGCGTGACGGGCGTAAATGGCATATAAGGACTGTAGGGTGTAAAAGGGACACCGGTCTTGGGAGTGCCCAAGGCCAGTCTGTCGACGCGGCGGTCGAGCACCGTGGTTTGGATGCCAGGAGAGTTGAGAGGTGATGAAAAGGAACGGAGCGGGAGGGATTGGTTGGGTGATGTGGCGGTTTTTTGTTTCGACGGTGGTGGTGGGGTGGAGATGGTGAGGCCGAGGTTGTTGGACGTAGTTGAGCTTCCGCGGCGATGGGGAGCGGGGTGAGGTAGTGGTTGGACTTGATCCAGGCTTTCGTCGGCGTCATAAGGCGATGTTGGCGAGTTTGTTTGAGTTGGGGGCGATGGCGGAGCACCAGGGGCGTAGAAGCGAGGGGTTAGAGGCCGTCGAGCTTCATCGTCATCATCTGCGCCAGGGTACTTCGCAATGGGGCCGGAAATGCGCAGATTCTTAAGGTTGAAGCGCGTATTCTTACTGCTTGTTGTAGCATTTGATGTTTGCGAGCGCTTGGAGAGGATGCTGCGGGGGCTTGCAGGGGCTGGTTGTTCTGCGCGGAGACGGTCACGTGTGTTTGATGCGGTTGTCGGTCTATCGTGGTGGCCTGGAGGGTAAATGGCTCGAACAGGAGATGCAGGGCTATCGTAGTTGTCTTGAGAACGTGCGACACTAATGGCCGACGGTCTTCTCCGGTCAGTAGGCGGTGGGAGAGGCTCTGCCTCGTCTACACTGGCTCTGGCGGATTGTTTCTTTGCGTCAAACTCCATGACGGCAGCATAGAGGCGCTCCATGTCGGCTTGATCTTGGTCGCGATGAGCGTCGAGAACCTTTTGATCAAAAGAATTGGGCGATTGGACGACAGGGCTTTGGGGGCTGCTGGGAACAGAGTCGTTCTTCTTGAATTTCTTCAACCACGATCGTGCAGACAGTGGGGGTGATGTGAGACCAGGAGTCTTGATGGTCGGTCTTGTTGGCTTGTTTTCCAATTCCAGCTCCAGCTCCTTGGGCGGCGCGAGTGCCTTTCGTCTCATCTTTCTGCCAACAGTGAGGAGTAAGACGCCCCAAATAAGTACTGTGAAGAGGTAGCCGCCAACGATACCACAGATTTCGTAGGGTAAAACACTCTTGTCTCGGATAGCGTGATATGAAGCAGGAGGGCCGTCTTCAGGCGCCGGGGCGGGGTCGCGGTAGTTGTCTGTGAAGTCGTAGGGTGCAGCAGAAACACCAGTTGCAACAAGGAGGAGGGATAACAGGGCTGGTGGAAGAACCCTTTCGAGCATGGCTCCGGGTGGGATGGAGTCAAGGAAATATAAGCAAAGAAATAGGAAAGAGAGAGGGTACGTCTATCTTTTCTCGCACTGCCAGGATAAGCGATGATCTAGGGCTGCAGTCACACAGGTTGGTTGCCCACTTCCCGACAGTGAGGAACCGGGTGAAATGCAGAGCGTAGCAGGAGGCGACATGGTGATATGAAGAGGGATTCGCAGCGGGTAAGTACTCTCTGATCAGCGGTCTGCAAGTGGTCGGGCACAAGAGGCGGACGACTGGGTGTGATGGCTTGGAAGAGGCCAGGCGGGGGCGTGATTGGGCGGGCGCTATGCTGAGCGACATGCAGACGTCCAGTGGATGCACTCAATCAGCCGCTGGAGCGGGGTCGCTTGGCTGTGCGCTAGGCCCAGACGGGACCGAGGCCGATGAATGCAATGGCTTGCCATGCCAATCTATTGCTCTTGTTCTCTCCGAGTGGCTGTTGCCAAAATAGAATGTGATGAGGCTTTCCGTGTGGGCATGAGCGTGGTGCCGGCGTCGTCATGGCCTTTTCTCTCCGCATGTGTCGGCAGTTGGTCGTCGAGACAAGCATTCGGCGAAGAAACATGTTTATCCGCCTCGCCCCCAACGCTCGACCTGGCTTGAAACAAGTGCATGCAACCCAGCCTCCAGGACCGAGGGCGATCTTGCTGCCAACTCGAGGCACAGTCGACGGGAGGAGACGGTCCGCATGCATGAACGGCGTGCCCTGTGCCTGCAGCGTCGAAGAATATGCTCCTGCTCCCCCGCGCTCCCATTGGCCAGACTAGAGCCTTGCTAAGCGCCCGGCCAAGCCAATCAGCACACCGTCGGCCCATGGCACTAGCAGTCACATCGCCTCGCCTGTGCTAGTGCCAGCATCTCAATCATCAACCATCTCGCCAGTCCACCATTGTCACTTCACGCCTTGCGTCTGGCCTCGTGGGTTGCAAATTCTCCGCAATCCTCGTCACATTTCCCACGTTGTCATGCAATCATGTGCCGTGCCTCACCGACTCGCCCTGCAGTACTAAGCTCCCAGGGCCCCCATTGACCACCCGCACCACCGCATCACCGCCGTCTTTCTGCGACCACACGCTGCATTGGCTGTATCTTTTGCATTTCAACGATTCATGCAAGCCTCCGCCACTTCAAGAGGACGCCTTACGCGCGTCTGATTTCACACGGGTGAGTCACTAACACGCAAGTCGTCAGGGGAAACAAGTGCTCTGAACCCCGTCAACATGATGACGGCCGCTTCCATTTCCACTCCCAGTCCACGTACATACCTACGTCCGGCCGCGTGCCGACATGTCACTATCACTGCCTAGGCATGCATCAGACCGATGCTGGATTAGCGAATGCTAGCACACATATCTGCCCATCAGAGGCTATAGAGGCTTACCCTGCCAGAATCCCACTACCCAATTGCATCTTCCACTCCAAACTCTCCCCGAGCACACCGATAACGCCGTCAGCTTCACTTGCCCTCGGCCTTGGCAATGAGCACTTCGCCCAGGTCTATCGGATCCCACACGCTCTTATCTTTCTTGTTCTGCACCCACACATCATCATCCTTGAGATAGACCACCGCACCTCCACGTCCCGTCGCGCTTGCCGTGATGCGGAAGAGCGGTAGGGCCGTCTGCTCGTGTGCTTCACGTAGCGGAATCAAGAGGAGATTCTCCTCTTCACAAAATCGCTCTACCGTGTCCTTGAACCTGTGTTCTTGTGCTGGCGGCGCAGATGGTGCTGGCTCCTTGTTGATTGGTTTGGCCGGTCGTACCGTCTCTACAGACGGTCCAGTACTCTCGAATTGAGGCGTCGGGAGATCTGTAAACCTCGCCTCACCAAGTCTCTTTGCTTGGTTTACAAGCGAGTATGCTTTCTCCCAGCCCAATTCCACAGAGAGCACGTTACTCAGTTCATTACGCACGTCGTTCCTCCACCACCCAAGCCAAGCCCGGACTTCCTCAAACACCACCTCTTCGCTTGACACCCATTGATGAAGGACTGCGAGAAACTTGGGAAAGAAATGCGCCCGCAATAACTCGCCAATGGCTTCGTTCGATAATAGCCCTTTCCATGCAAACACAGCCTTCAGCGGTGCGACGTCTTGCTGTTCGTTAGGGTCTATTTCAAAGTAGTCTCGTACATGGGCTGCCAAGCGTGGTAGTAGATGCGAGGTAAGCAAATGATCAAACTCGCCCTTGCCAAAAAGCCTTCGCCACTGGTCCATTCCGGGCAATGGTCCCTTGGAGAGATCAATCGAGTGCAGTGCGTGACGAATCTTGCGCCTAATTTCAGCAACAAGCCCAGATCCCTTGGGATCCAGATCTGCAGGCCGGAGGAACGGAAGCCACTCAATCACCCAAGTGTGTGGGCTCTTCTTGAACTTCCGAGGATTCCATTCATGAATAGAAGTCGATAGTTTCCGCGTAACCTGCTCAAGCACTCGTTTGCCTATAAAGGGTGGAAGAACCGGTGTCCACACTTCTACCAAACGCAATAGGGGACGCGGATGCTTCACATCCCATTGTGTCACTGCTGAGCTGACAGGAGGAAGCCACAATTTCAGCATCATAGATTCGTATGCTGATGTAGTTCCACGCTTGATTGTATCTTCCTCTTCAACTGCATTCTGATTGACCAATGCTTCTGAAGGATGAGTGTAGGCCTGGGACACGATTCTTCTGCTTCGAGGCTGTATGATGTTGGCCAGTTCCGCAAAGGCTGCTGCCATATCTTCAAGCGCATCCTCGAGCGGGTCCCATGAAGCCGTGACCTTGGAAAAGTGTGGATGTATGACAGCGATTGACTCGCGATGCAGTGGCTTCGACGGATATGCAGCGCGCAGACTCTTGAGCCCTTCGCAGACAGCCCCAAATGTACCAATACGCAATGATTGCATTCGTGAATGCAGATCCTCAAGCTCGTCCATTTGTCGTTCCAAAGCCTCAAGCTCCTTCTGTAGTGCATATTCCTGAGGTGGAATAGACTGCGATTCGATTTGTAGTTGCTCAAAGGCTTCCGAGAAGCTGTTCAGGTCTCTCCGCACGCGTGCTTGCAACGAATTTTCAAAGGGAACAATGTCAGGGCCACGAAGCGATACGCCAGAAGCAGGAGTAGATGCGCCTGTCGTGGCATCGATGATGGACTGCAGTACGGGCGGTACATGCATTCCAGCAGCTTCCAACTCGTACAAAGTCTTCTTGGGCCGGGGAGTTGCGGTGCGTGCCTCGCCTCTAGCCTTTGCTTTTCTTTTCTTCCTCTCCTCGCGTTCCTCCTCAGACGTGTCGACATACTTTTCGCCATTCTCCTCAGCCTTGCGCCGCTCCTCGCGCTTCTGTTGTTCACTCTTCTCCGCCACTGAACCGATGCCTCCCTTGGTGCCACGATTAACGACCTGGATGGGCTCTGAGATACCGGCTCCTTCCTTTCCCAGACCACCTTCGCCCTTGTATCCCATCTTGGCAAGCATCTTCGCGCCAAAGCCCGTTTTGAGCGCGTTGCCATCCTCGACCTTTGCGCGCTTGTTCGGCTGCTGTCTGAAGCTGTGCTTCCGCTTGCCACCGTCGGCGTCCATGGTGGCGATGAATGCGAGACTGATTTATTGGTCTTGTCGTATAGGGAACCAACTATCGATTGCTCGTCGCGCGTGCAGTGCACAGGGCAGTGGCCGTGTCGCCAGGTGGTCACAGCAGGAGCTTGCAATGTCTCAGACAAAGTACACGATTGCGATTCTCCCTGTGTCCACGACGCGAGTGTGTATAGGCAGTGATGGCATTGGCAGTGGATAAAATTGCGGGATGCGGAGTTAAGGCACTCGTACAAGTATTACGCTCGTAACGTGACCGCGCCAAGCAGGCGGTTAGCGTCGCGTCACCCTGGCCGGTACGCGTGCTATTATTGGAAGGGGTTTGGTTGGGACCCTATCACCCTCCATCCATGTCGGTGTCGGTGCAACAAACATTGCCAGATTCCCCTTTACGACAACCAGGTACGCATAAGTACCGACTCCCATTGTCCAGCAGTCTCCCTGCTGCCGGCTGTCCGCCATGGCCTCCACGCCTCCACCCTCGCAGCCAGTCCCCATACGCTCTCCCGATAAGCGCAACGTCGACATCCGTCACCCAGTCCCCGATCTGCAATCGCTGCAAGGGGCCTACCTGGGCAACATTGAGCGTCTCGAGGAACATGCCGAGCGCATGAGCGAGGCCGGCTCCGACCTCCAGGAAGAGATACGTAAGACGTACTCGGAACTCAAGCTGACAGACAGCCGACGTTCCTCGCTACGCTCTCTCCAGACGGGTGAAGAACTTACTAGGCGTCTTAGCAACAGGAGCCGCGGCGTCTCCATCAGTTCCCATGCCAACTCTATAGTCGACCTGAACGGCAATGCACGATGGGGGGGTTACTCTCCAGGGGGTTACATCACGTCACCCGCCGATTCTTTGCGCTCGGGATCTTTGCCTAAACCTCCGACTTCGAACCAGCGTCAGCGATCAGAATCAAAAGCGTCACGGTTGGGCCAGGTTGTACATCCAGAGCAAGTTAAAGTCAGACAAAGATACTATGCTGCCCAAACATCGTCACCCACACTGCCTCCAACTGCTCCGCCCCCCGAGGACCGTGATTCAGTATCACCCCCACAGCGAAAAGTCTCGTCCTTTACTAGGATATTTGATGATGTTGCAAATGGACTGCCCGAAGACTTGCGCAATACCGTCATGACGGGCACACCTCCTAGGCACCCTGACGGTCACTATTCTGAAGACATGCATGATCAGTATCCAGACCACCGCAACCTCCCTGACCGACCACCCACCTCGGCCTCAACCGATACTATCCATCAAGCACACACACTATGGCAAGACTTTGATGGTGTTCACTGCCCAGATACTGTCAAAGAAGAGTCGGAATCGTCACCCCACAGTCGCCGTCGTCATAGCCGGCCATCCTCCTACAGCCACTCATTTACGGATAATAACTCAGGCCATCAGTCTTATGGCGCTCCACCACCTGAAGATGGCATGGTCTTCTATCCTGCCCCTGTTCCACAAATGCTCAACCTTCCAAAACGTCTGTCACAACTACCCCCAAGTGATACAAGAGCCCGGCGCCGGACACAAGTTCTTGAATCGATGCAGGCGGAAAACAGGAAATCGATGCCCATGAATCCAGATAACATCATGGAGACCTCCAAGGCAAATAAGAGGAAGACGAGACAGAGTTTAATGGGCCTACCGCCTCAATTGCGAGCAAGTGCTTACTTCGACAATCAAGTGGCTCCTTCGCAGGAATTTGCCGTCAAAGGTGAATCTGCCCAAGACACACTCGAAAGCATCCTGGATGCATCTGCACGTGCACCAGTCTCTGCGTTTACCGACCATCCTTTTGGCGGCGATGTAACCCGTGAGGTTTATGGTGTAGATCACAAACGCAAGAGCTCCAAATTGCCAGAAGTGCCGCCAACACTGCAACAAACCAGGAGGCGAAGCTCTTTCAACATACTCGACACCAATCACAATGCAAATGGAGAACGCCTCAAGAAACTGAAGAAACGCAATAGCTCGGCTGATATGAACCTACTTCTGGTCAAGGCAAGTGAAAACAGGATGAGTCTAAGTGACGACTTGGACCATTGTGATGAAGAAGAACGAGGCCCTCATACTGCAAATGATTTGAACCATTCTCGAAATTCCCAGGAGAACCCGAATCGCCACTCTGATGACAATGACCGTGAACACGAGGATACTTCGAGTGATGAAGATAAAGAGGAAGAGGACGAAGAATCAGAAGAAGAAGAGGAAGAGCCCCAGTTTGGTGCACCAACTACCTTGCTAGCTGAACTTCAGCTGCGACAAGCAAAGCAAAAGTTAAGAAACATGAACTACGTCACCCTGATGGATCAAGGTCTGATTGACGGTCGCCAAACTTTGCTTCAAATGAACGATGTAGCCGAAGCTGAGAAGCAGCGCAGGATCCGCAAAAAGGTCAATCTTGCCTGGGAAGCCCCTGGAGAAGATGATGATTCCGAGGACGATGTACCGCTGGGTGTTTTGTATAAACAAGCTGCGCCAAACTATGCGCCACGCAAGATTGTGGGACTGATTGAGCAGCGCGAAATGGAGGACAACGAACCCTTGAGTCGTCGGCGAAATAGGCTTCGTGGGGCTGACCCGAGACCTCACCAGGCTCCTCAGCCCGGACAACCTGGCCATGAACCGAATCTTGCGGTTCCAGACATCATGGCTGATCCCATCTCAGAGGAAGAGGAGGGTGAGACGCTGGCTGAGCGTATGCGTCGACTAAGGGAGAAGCAACAGCTTGATGCGGCCTTGGGAGATGATGTTCGCAAGAGCACCGTGAGCGGTGATTTTGCGGCTGAGATGATGAGCAAACTCGGTGTTTCAGAAGGCCATGATGAAGCCCAGGATGCACACAAAGCCGCGGTTGCCCCAGGTACTGGGGAGGAAGAGGAGGAGACTCTTGGTCAGCGCCGCGCCCGCCTCCAGGCTGAGGCGGCGGCCCGTGGTGACCAGATACCATCCGCTGGCCAGCGTCCCATGTTACGTGGTGCCTCTTCTCTCGCAGACATTCTCTCTGCCAATCCACTTGATCCTCACTACCAAGCGCGCAAGGTGTCAAACGAAGCACTGATTTCGAACCTCCCCCAAGGTAGTCTTCTGCGCCAAAACATTGTCGACGAGGAGCGAAGAAAGCAGGAACGTCTCACGGCATATCGGCGAACCTCTGGTTATGGACCTATGGATCCTCTGGTCCCAGGCATCGGCGACAAGGAAAAGGATGACGACGATGACAATATTCCTTTGGGCAAGAAGATCCAGGCCTACAAGGATGCCCATAATCCAATCACGAACGGGCAGATGGCTGCTAGTATCTCCAAACTCAACGCTCCGCGATCTCCGTCACCACCGCCACCTCAACCGCAGCCGCAACCACAGCTACCAGGTATGCTGGGCATGAACAGCATGGGAATGATGTCCGCACCCAACTTGAACATGCCCATGCAGCAGCCCATGATGGGCGGTGGTATGGGCATGGGGATGAACATGGGCATGCCAATGGGAATGGGAATGAACATGGGTATGATGGGTGGCGGCATGCGTCAAAGTACCATGATGGGCGGTGGAGTCGGAATGCCCATGCAGATGAATCCCATGCAAATGAATGGAATGGGCGGTATGCAAATGCCCATGCAGATGCAGATGCCCATGAGCGGTGGTATGCCAATGGGAGGTATGGGTGGCGGAATGCCTATGGGAATGCCCATGGGTATGATGCCAGGACAGATGATGGGACCGCCCATGGATCCGAGACAGAGAGACCAGATTGATCGGTGGATGTCGGGCATTAGGAACTGATCGCGCTGTCTTTTTTGTTTGCTGGTTTCTTCCCTTGTCCTTTTCGTAGTCTGAATATCTGTTTAGGCGTCGAGTATCATGTTTCTATTTTTCGTTACCAGCGTCTGGGATGGAAGTATATGGAGATATTATAGCGTAGCATAGCGTTGTCTTTTTTTGTTGTTCTTCTTTTTCTATCCTGCATGCAAAGAGTTTTTTCTAACAGCACAATATTTATCTGCATGTCAGCGTTTAGGGATTAGAAGGACTTGGTACCGTATATGTGCGAACAAAAGGGACTTAATATGGGATAAAAGCGTTACATAGCAACTAATGGAGCGATGAATCATAAAAAAGGCATTGTTGTGATGGTTCTTAGTATTCAACCCAGGTTGGTATATACACATTACTAGGCCAGATGCTGCTGTGTCCAAAAGGCCCAGCCAGTTGACAAGCTATCGGCTCTGCCTTTGCGGTGGGTCCAAACGCTTACTTGAAACGCTTCTCGGCCGCCTTCCAGTTGATGACGTTCCAGATGGCCTTGAAGTACTCAGCCTTGCGGTTCTGGTAGTCGAGGTAGTAAGCGCTAGCATGACGTTAGTATGGCACTTGTCTTTGCATCGAAGCTGTGTGAGGACTTACTGCTCCCACGCGTCGACACCGAGAATGGGACGGAACTGGCCAACCACAGGGTCCTGGTTGGCATATGTCTTGATCTGGATGCCGCCAGTCTGCGTGTCCTGTACCAGCCATGCCCATCCACTGCCTTGGATACCTGCGAGCGCGGTGTTGAACTTCTCCTTGAAAGCGTCAAGGCTGCCATAGTTGGTGTTGATGGCAGCTGCGAGAGCGCCAGATGGTGGCTCACCACCACCCTGGTTGGTGGGCGCGAGGTTCTCCCAGAAGAGAGTGTGGTTGATGTGGCCACCACCGTGAAAGTTGATGAGGGGCTGCAGGGCAATCTGAGCCTGGATATCCTGCTTCTGCTTGGCCTCGGCGATCTGCTCGCTGAAGTTGTTGAACGAGGTCACGTAGGTGTTGTGGTGGTTCTTGTGGTGTAGCTCCATGATCTTGCCCGAGATGGAGGGCTCGAGCGCGCCATAGTCGTCTGTAGCCTTGTTAGAGCAAGAAAGGAACTTATTAGTTGATAGGATGAATAGACATACATGGGAGGTCGGGCAGAGTAGCCTTTCCGCGAACAAAAGTGGCACCAGCCAGTCCAGCCCGCGAGGCGACGGGCGCGGCGGCTCGGGCAGCCGAGCGGAGGGCGGATGTGCGGAGAAGAGTGGTGTTCATTGTAGCTACAATTGATGGGGGTAGCAAGTCAATTGGGCTTGTCAGGTGGTGTTACGGTGGTGTGTCTTGCTGTTGGGGCTCTGGGGATGTTGCTAATTTATCGCCAGACATTTCGTCATAGCAGAAGATGCCGACCGCCGAGCTTTGGAGCTCCCCCTCGCCCTTGCAACGGCTATGGGTCCCCCACCAATGATGCCGCGCTACTTGAATGGTATGAATGCATTGTGGCCATCAGTCGCGATGAGCTGATCCATGTACATGCATATCATTGTAGAGCCTCGACTGCAGATAATAACAGCCCATCACAAGAGCTGCCGCCATGTTCCCTCAATGTTGTACAACCAGCCAACCTTGCGCGGCCGTTCTCGGGCAATTGGACCAGTCAAGAGCCTTGGGGGACGGGAGGCGACACATTTTGAGTGTCGCGTGCTTGCAGAGAAGACATTCTTGTGGGCTCAATTTGGAATGATTTGCTAATCAGTCATTCAAACTTCTCTGCCGTCTCACGCCATGTAGGCTGATTGAACCGCTCCCTGCGTTTTCTCGACTTTGGCCGTAGTCTACGCTCCCGACTCGTCCATTCTTCTACCCCGCCAACGTCATCATGGCACCTGTCAACGTTGTCCACCTACCCAACGGCCAGAATCTCACAGTAACGCCGGTATTTGGTGGTCTTTTCTTTAAATCCAGCGACATACAAACCCATTCGCATTTCCCGCCTGGTTGGACAGTCGTGCTCAATTCGGAAGATGAAGCTGCCAGCGAAGAACATGAGCAACAGCTGCAGCCGCAGGGGGGTGAAGAGGACCTATTTCCTCCGCGTCGTGTGCATCGGTTCAAGCGACCAACACTAACTGGCGACCATCTCTACATATCGTCCATCTCGAATCCGAGTAGCAATGAGTTTAGGCCCGCTGCGTCGCCGACGCGCCAAATCGCCATGATGCTGTGGGCGACACTGTACTGGTATTTCCACCAGCCCGAGCCAACGCTGCAGGTCACAAACACACTGTCCAAGAACACGGCTGATGCAGGCAAGCCCAAAGGAGAGTGGCGCATCAACATCAACAGAGAAGGCGTGTTCAAGGGCAGGGTCGTGCTGCCCAAGCTCGAGCGCATGGGTCTTATAGCCACCGAGGATTCAACAGTGGGCTGCGCCCAAGACGAATCCTCACCCGAAGGCTGGTCGCGCATGTTCGTTAGCCGGAGAACCTTTTGGCAGTTGGATCCCAGAATCTACCTCTTTACACTTTCGCCGTTGGCCACACCCTTTCCAACAGCTTCACCGTATCCTTCGCGACCAGCGTCACCCGCCGCTGTAGCTGACTCGAAAAAAGAACAGCAGACGGAGCAGGTCTCACAAGGCCTGTGGTCGCCCACCGCACCGGGTCCCTTCCACTCGAGCTCGCACTTACCCACCTACTATCCTCCGCCCCCAGCGCAGTATGTCTTCACGAACAATACCCGTCACCCCATACGTCCGAAGCCACCGCGGCAGGGTGAGGTACTATACACGAGATACATTCCTAGCGTTGGGCAATACCTATCATTCCGTGTGGCTTCGCTTTCAGCAAAGGCAGTGCGTCATCAAGGTCCTGTGTCTGACCAGGTGCCTAATCCGCATCGACTGAGTGGCACTGCCGCACCCGATTCCCCGACCTCTGCGGCGAACAATGGCATGTCTGATGTGGAATACCTGCACAAGTGGATGAACGATGCCCGCGTCTCACACTTTTGGGGTGAAGCAGGCCCTCAGTCGCACCAGGAAGAATTTCTCAAGAACGGCTTGCGGTCGAAAAATTCTTTCCCTGTCATCGGGTGTTGGGATGGAAAACCTTTTGGCTACTTTGAGATCTATTGGGTCAAGGAGGATAACCTTGGCAAGTATTTGCCTATAGTTGGTGATTACGATAGAGGCTTTCATTGTTTGGTGGGCGAACAGGAGTTTCGGGGTCCGCATAGGATCAGGATATGGCTAAGCGCGCTAGTCCACTACTGTTGGCTTGCGGACAACCGGACTGAAAGAGTCATGCTCGAGCCAAGGGTCGACAACGAAAAGTAAGTATTGCGCCAGGAAAGTTGCTGTCGGAACACCATACTAATGATTATAGGCTTGCAAACTATCTTCAAGAAGCCGGCTTCTACAAAGAGCGCGAGATCAGTCTCCCTCACAAGCAGAGCAACCTATTCAAGATCAATCGCGACGTGTGGCGAGGGCCGGCACTATGAGCCCGCGGAGACGGGAATAATTGTGGAGTTGGGCAGAGCCGCATGAACGCCCGCTTGGGGAAGAGAATTTTGTGGAGTACCCAAGGGGAGGGGAGATAGCACGGTCCAGGCTATGTTTGCGTACATAGTACTACCGTCGAATACATGAATGGACCGATGGCGTAGAAATGAAACCATTGGGTTTCAACTCATGCTACTTTACACAGTATTTCATTTAATTTTGCAACATCAGCTGCCAAAAACTTGCAAGGCAAGCGCCGATGGAAGGGGTGCGGGATTTACAAAATTCTAGGTAGGTGGTACCTGGATGCCAAGAAAAGTTGTCGAAGGCGCGCCCTGCAACCAACCCAACAAGGTGGCGGAAGAAATCTCAGATTGCTTAGACTGTTCATTGGTATCAATCCTGTAGATACGATTTGTGAAAGGCCGGCATTAGGACGACCTGCGACATTCGGTATAACGGACCATGGACATGCGTTTCCAATTACAATGGTGCAATGCGTAGTGATGTGGGGTTTAGCGAGGTCCAAAAGTTTTTTGACTACACGTGAGATCATCACTCTTGCCCAACATACAGATAATAGATTCACCGCGATTGGCGCAAGTACACAATAGATAGAATCTGCTTTCATATCCATAGTGAACGCCACTGCCGATATACCTCCTGCCCTGGTTACTAGATTGGGCTTAACGCGGACACTACTACTTAAGTGAGCTCCTACGCAGTTTCAATCTTCACTTCTCACAATCACTTCCTCACAGAGGTTTGGTTCAGTGACATAGCCTTGCTCACTTTCAACACTAGTCCCTTACCTATATAAGGAACGATCCGGCACACTGCTAACCCACACCTGTCAACCACAAAGCACCTACAACTACCCCACATACCATGGCCTCCGGCACCTACACCACGCCCTTGACGGGCCGCTGGAGCTCTTCCGAGATGTCGCACCTCTTCTCCAAGGAGAATCGTCATTCAACTTGGCGCAAACTCTGGCTCTACCTTGCAGAGTCTGAGAAGGAGCTCGGCGTCGAGGGCATCACTGATGAAGCATTGACTCAGATGCGAGAGCATTTGACTCTCACCGAGAAGGACTTTGCTGTCGCTGCTGTTGAGGAGAAGCTGAGGAGGCACGATGTCATGGCCCACGTTCACGCTTTCGGTCAAGTTGCCCCTGCCGCTGCAGGAATCATTCACTACGGAGTAAGTCGATCGTGTTTACAATGTTGCTGCTGAGGATGCAAGAGCTGACACAATACAAGGCAACTAGCTGCTACGTGACTGACAACGCTGAGCTTCTGTTGATGCGCGATGCTCTGGATCTTCTCATTCCCAAGCTCGCCAAGGTCATTTCCAACCTCCGTTCCTTTGCCCTGAAGTGGAAGTCCGAGCCAGCACTTGCCTACACGCACCTTCAGCCTGCCCAGCTCATCACTGTCGGCAAACGCGCTGCTCATTGGGCCCAGGATCTGCTTTTCGACCTCGAGGACCTCGAGCGCGTGCGTGAGCGTCTGCTACTTCGCGGTGCTCAGGGTACTACAGGAACGCAAGCTTCTTTCTTGGAAATCTTCAAGGGAGACGGCGACAAGTGCGATCAACTCAACGAGCTGCTGTGCAAGAAGACTGGATTCCCGTCTTGCTACCCAGTCTCTTCCCAGACGTACACTAGGAAGGTTGATTTGATCGTCGCAAACGCAGTCTGCGGCCTTGGTTCGAGTGCAAAGAAGATCACCGGCGACATCCGTAACCTGGCGAGCTACAAGGAACTTGAGGAGCCTTTCGAGTCCACCCAGATCGGCTCATCGGCCATGGCCTACAAGCGCAACCCCATGCGTTCGGAGCGCGTCGCCAGCTTGTCGCGCGCACTCCTGGGCAAGCACGCAGCCTTTGCTCAGACACACGCGGACCAAGGTTTTGAGCGCACCCTCGATGACTCGGCCGTCCGTCGCATGGATATTCCCGAGATGTTCCTCCTCGCCGACGCGATCCTGCTCTCGCTCGACAATGTGACTTCTGGTCTTGTCGTATATCCCAAGCGCATTGATGCACGCATTCAGGCCGAGCTCCCCTTCATGATCACCGAGTCTATCATCATGCGCCTTGTTGCAAAGGGAGCTTCCCGCCAAGACGCCCACGAAGAAATCCGCGTGCTGTCGCACGAAGCAGGTTACCAGGTCAAGAATGAAGGCCAGGCCAACGATCTTGTCGAGCGCATCCGCAAGACTGAGTTCTTCAAGCCTATTTGGGGCGAGCTCGATGAGATGATGGATAGCAAGCTGTATATCGGACGCAGCGAGCGAATTGTTGAGAAGGTGTGTGATGACCTTGAAAAGCACTTGGCCAAGTACAAGAACTACATCGAGAACACCAAGACCAGTGAGTTGCATGTCTGAGGCACATGAGCATGCATGTCATTAGAAATACGATGCCAAGGGAAATGTGTGAGACGTGTGAAATCTGAAGGCGGGAATGTCTGGTCGGTATTATGAAGCGGAATGCATGGCGGGAAAAGGGAATTCGGTTTTATTGAAAAGGCGCATGGTGGAAAAGGGAAGGAAGCTTTATTCAAAGCAGCTGCATAGCAAATGAGGAAAAGTAATGAAATTTGTCATGAAAGTAACTCTTCTAAATCATGTGATTTCTCACCATCTACTTACTCTTAACCCCTTTGGTTGCGTAAAGAGAATTTGTGGTCAAATTTCCAGTTAGGGCATTGAACGACTTTAGTTTTCTTTTAATCGTAGTTTTTTTCGCAGATACGGAAGACTATCTGAAGTGACTGAGTATGATTGCTTGAAAATTATTTTTATAACTAGTAGTCAATCAAGGAGAAAATCGAAAAAAAGCTTTTCTGGTACTAAAACTTGGAAAAAAATCCGTTTTTCTAGCCGTAGAAATCGTAAGAAAATCAATATTGATGATGAATTGTTTTCTAGCAATTGGATACTCTGGTTGATTTTGGGAGAGTAAGGGATTCGAGAACGATTTCTTGGCGGATATAATTAGTTTTCGTGATGAAGTAATGTGGATAGTAGAAAGGAAAAGGGGGTTTATGTTCTGAACTCCTTGCCTACACTTTCATTGCACGAGTGAAATATATTTGAAGATAAGTAAATAGTAAAGAAGGATATACCATGATTCATTGATATGCACACCCAGGCAAAACAAGACCAACCCATTAACTCCTCTCTATGACTTTCCCTCTTCGTTCCGAAGAGCCTCCCATAAAAGATCAGGAAATGGTATAGAACAATATACAAATGGCAACGAATACGATGCTCTTCTTGAAACAGCCCCAACAAAAAACACCCACGAAATATATATATTCACAGAGAAAAGAAGTCCATCAAGTGAGAGCAAGAACAGATAACCCTAGTATTTCCTCCCCCGTCGACGCGGTAAGCCCGATTCCATACCAGTAGATGTTGGTGTCGCAATACTAGAATGAGCAACCATGACTTTCAGTGCCGGGATTCCTTTCTTCGGCGTGGCGTCCGTCAAGCCTGCAGCGCGGATAGAGTTTTCTTTCTCACCTGAGCCAGTCAATTGTGGTAAGATGACTTTTTTGGGTGCAGCGAGGCGGCTTTTGCGTTGCGTAGGGAGTGATGAGGATGATACGCCGACGGGTGCTACGTCTAGAGATGGCAGTTTGGTTTCGGGAACGCTTGAAACGCTGCTATCGATAGAGGTGGGTGCGACGGGCATCTTCTTTACCTTAGCCACTTTTGGCTTGGGTATTTGCGGTTGTTTTTGCCGTGTTGCTTTGTCCTGGCTTGTCTCCTTTTCTTCTTGTACTGCTTCCGGAAGGAGAGATGATGGAGCGATCAAACCCTTTGCTGGAGTGCCGTTGGCAGTGCCGAGGCCCCTGACTCTCCGGATCTTTGGTGTAGAAGTCTTGCTCGTCTTTTCCTTCTTTTTCTTCTTTGACTCAGACCCAGTGTCTGAGAAGCTCAACTCGTCTGGGGTAGCCAGCGATTCTGCCTCAGCTAGGGCATTGGCGATAGTATCCGGGTTCTCTTGGTAGTATGCTAGCTGCTCATCCCAACGTACGTTCTTGCCGACGACAATTTCCTTAGGGGTCTCATCAATTGGTGGTAGGGTCATTGCATCCATTTGAGCCTTCATCAAACGAACAATAACACCGAATGCACCTTGCTTATTCTTGCGTGTGTTTGCGCGGGTCAAGTCTGCCAGGACCTTTGCATCATCCTTCTTCAGAACAACCACTTCGTTTCCGTCATTGCGGCGGATGGCAATCTTGGGTGCTGGTGCCGGTCCGGTTGACGCCGGAGCAGGTAGCCGCGACTTCTTGGCTCTCGATGAGCGTCTTGTAGTCTTTTCGTTCGTTTCGTCTGTGTCTTCTGGTACTGTTGCGGCTGGTGTAGGTGATGGCAGAGCCTCGTTAGGTGCGCTCAGCGTGGGCGTTTGCGAAAAATCAAGCGTCAAATCGATGTTGTGTTTGGCTGGCGAGTTGGGGTCCTTTTCTTCAAGGGCCTTTCTGGGAGAGGCTAAAGCATGACGAACGACATCCGAATCGCGACGATTCTGCAACGACTCCCTTCGGTGTGTGGTGATGGCCGCCTTTTCAGCTTTGCTGGCGGCTGCACGGTTGAGAAAGTCTTTGAGCATGGCCGTGTCATCGTCGAAAGCGGCCGTTACAGTGGTATCTTCGAAACTAGAGGCTAGGCGAGGTGGAGGCGAATGAAGTTTTCGAGGCGTAGGTGAGGCGGGTTTCGACGTGCTCAACGAGAGTGCCAAGCCATCTGTAATGTCTTCTGTAGGTGCCTCGTCCATGGCATGGTCCTCGGATATTACAGAATTGCTGTCAGTGGCGGCTTCATCAGTAGGGCTGGCCTCATCGTCCATGGAGTTGTCCTCGGAGTCATCTTCGGCGATCTGATGAACGTGTACTTGTTCGTGTAAGGGATCATCCCCTTGTGTGGCAGTAGAAGAGGTTTCCCGTATTGTTTTCCGATATTCCCTTAGGATATCTAGCTGTAGCGATGCTTCAGTGAATTCTTCTTCCGGATCGCGTTCTTCTGAGGAGCTCGGTGTGTCTTCCTCCTCTACATCATCCTCTGCGTCTTCTGTTTCTGACTCGATTGGTAGTGCCGCTTCGGGACTTTCCTCTGTCTTAGACTCGTCTTCTTCGTGCGATGGTGAAGGCGACGAAGACTTGATCTCATTGGTTGGCAAGGCGGGGTACTGAATCTCACTTAGAGGCTCAGGCGTCTGGTCTATAGTGTTTGTATCTTGGTCTCGTAGCTCAATCTTGTCGACATTGGTCTTCTCCTTGGGCTGCTCCACAATGTCTTCCATGGCTGCTTCTGACTCCGCCTCAATGGCTTGAATCTGTGGCAGCTCGGGGTAAGAAACCTTGGCAGGAGAACGGAACAGATTGGCAAGTGTTGTATCCTCGGCAGACCGAGGATCGGTGTCTTGCTCCATATCTTGGTGCCTATCTAAGCTCTCGCGGTCTGGAAGGTCTTCTGTGGCAGCTGCGTCCAGGTTGAATGCGAAAGCAGGCGTCCTGTGCGCGTCTACTGGGTTTGCGACTGTGTCTTCTTCGCTTTGCATGGTCTCATCTGGCTCGTTGAGGCTTGCACTGTCGCCTTCTGTCAAGTCGTAGCTGTGGTCGTCTCCCTCGTCGCCGGTTGCTTCGTTGTCAGCAAAAGGAGTGGCTCGCTTTCCTGAAAGTGCGTTAGTAGATTATAGATAGCCATGCGCTGGTCAAAGGCCTACTCGGCAGCACGCTCTTCCTGCGGTCCCAGCGCGTGGCCTTGAAGGCGCGTTTCTTTGCATTGGGCCTGGTCGAGGACTTCTCCATGGCCTTGGGGCTAATGTGCTGACGCCTTTTGACGGGTCTAGAGAGCGCATCTTGCTCCTCGTCATCAGCATCGTCCTGGGGTGTGTTGTCGGCACGCGATCTTAGGTTGAATCTCCGCCAGATCTTCTTCTCCTTTCCCTGGCCAATGCGCTTGACCTCTTGCTTGCGCTCCCAGCCGCGGGGGATTTTTGCAACAGGAAGGGTGCTGGGATCGAAAAGGGCGGCATCGGCATCGTTCCAGGTGGTGTTGAAGAGTGTTGTTTTGGCAGTCGGTGTGGCGCGTTTGCGCGGCGAGGGGGTCATGACGTCGATAGGGGGAAAAGAATGCTACACGGACAGAAGATTCAAGGACGCGCAAACATGGGGGCTGTATTCGTGAGGGCCGTTAGTATCGTCGCATAGGGTTGGTGTTGTGTGGGTGCTGTGTAAGTATGCGCTGTCTGTATGTATGTAAACAAAGGCTAAGATACGGCGCTAACATGCAAAGCAGGGATGACGACGGGGCAGCTCCGCACACGCCAAGCAAAGGCCATGCCCGCTGCGGGAAACTTTTGACCCGCCGATGATCAACGACGACGACGACAGCGACGACGACAACAACATCTGATTGCAATACATTCACGTCCCGGGCGACTCTGCAACAATCATGGTACCAAAGCCTCAAGGCAGTGCTGTTCAGTCGGCTACGCATCGCCCTCTCCCGCCGCTCCCCAAGCTCCGCGTCCGACGACCAAACAAGCCAGAGGTGAACCCATGCCTCGGCGCAATGTCCTCAGTTTTGGGTATGTTTTTGCTGGAGGATAATATCAGTTGGAAATCTATTATTGCAATTGGCGCAGGCTGACATGTCTGCATTAGGATGCTGGGCTTCGTCGGGTTACAGCATGCAAGCATGCGCACAGCTTGAACAGAAATTGCGCCAGTGCATGGATGCTCCAGTATGTGCACTTGCGTCTATATGCTGATGTGCATGTGATTTCTAACGAATACTCCAGCGAGACCCCAACCAAAAGAAGAACAACATCAACTACCACCTCTCGAGAATGTACCCCAAGATTGTTGGCCCTCACAAGCGCAACTAGACGGCCTGCATCTCGTTCTCTTTGTACACTACTCATACCCACGCCACGGCGGCCGCACGAAACAGCATCATGGAGGAGTTTTATCGCTTTTGGATCATCACTTGGAGTTATGGAGACAAAGGCTGTAGATAGGTCGTGCTAAGGAAGAGTCGGACGTTTGCACATGTTGTCTTGAGACCAATCTCTACTTGGAACCCTGAGCCATAATCACGTGCTGAGTACGTGCAGAATTGTGAAGCAAGGAAGAGGCCAGGCTAGGCCAAGCCATTCACGCAATCAGCCTCATGTGGCACAACACGAAAACTAGGCCAGTGCGACCAAACTCCAAGGTCCGCCCTTTGCGCACGACCATTTGTGGCTTTGTTTGTTCTGTATCGGGCCAGCGCTTACCACATTTTACTACGACTCATCACTCAAGACCCTCCAACAGCGCCCGTTTTGCGAATCGTCGTGTGTTGGTTGAGGCAATGCAACTCTTTCCCACACATTCTCCCACATGCAGAGCATCTCTTTATCTGTGTCAGCCTCGCACTTGCATGTCGATGTCCAATAAGGCGTGCTACAAATCACCTCCAGCCATCCAGGAATTATTGCAGCAGTACTCGTCTTCGTCATTTTGCATGAATATGCTGTGTCCCGTTCGCTCAACATGCCCACTTTAGCTATATTTACGTCCTGTTGATCTGCGCCACATGCACGCTCAGGCCCACCCACTCTACACCACCACCACCTCTACCAGTGCGCGATCCTACGCTTGTCCTGATCCGGCACAAATATACAATGTCATCGTTCTATCAATGGTCAGCTACTCTACTGTCTAGTCCAAGACAAGATAGCCAAGGTGTGATTGGCAAGAGGGCGAGGAATGCCTTGCATGCTCATACTGACGCTTACCCCCATGCTACGGTGACATTTGCTCATGACCGCACCACGATACCGCTTTCGATTGGATCGCCAGGGACATGGCCTAATTGCTATAGGTAGGGGAAGCTCTGGAGCTACCCTAGCTACAGCATGTGTTGCTGGGGTATTCTTCCTCGCTCTCACTGCGCTCAGCCGCCGCACGCTCTCCGCCATACTGCTTACTTATGTACCCTCTATCTTATTGCATTTCCCTCGTCATTTCGACATAGCTTTGAGAGAAGAACCTCCCGACCACATGGAAACACAATGACGACTGCTCTTTTCACCCTCATCTTTCTGGTGCCAGCAATCGCAAACGCAGCAGCGCTGTTAAAATCGATACCAGAGCCTACACGTTTCGTCCCTTCAGCGGATATATGGGGTCCCGCACCAACAGCAGCAGCACAGCTGCCCTTGCCTCTATTGAAGCGCCAGACCAGTGGAAGCGACTACACATGCGGCTTCGTCTCCGGATCACCAGGTCAGTTTTCCTCGCCCACTCGAAGCTATCAACTTACTCACTTTGAAAAAAGACAGCCCGATAACATGCGCGAACCCAACCCAAACATGCGCGACAAACACCTTCTTCGGCATACACGGCTGCTGCAATCCAGCATCAAACACCCCCTGCACACTCGCCACCTCCTGCATCGCATCCACTGCCATGACCGCCTCATGCACAGACACCGCCTGCTCATCCGAAGAAGCAATCGTAAAATGCACAGCCAGCACAGCGCAAGAATGCTACCAATGGCATTTCATCTACGACAACATGGTAATGACACAGCATGGTTGCGCCGAAACAGCATTTACAAGCACTGCGTACCGTTCCCCTGGCATGAGCATGCTATCATTGAGCAATACAAAAACCGGGGAAAGGAAGACTGTCACCGCGACTGTGACTACGAGGGAAGTTGTTTCCGGCATTCCCACTGCTGCGACGGAGGACAGAGCCTCGACAAATTCTTCTGAAGGGAAGAAAAATAGTCTAGGAGCGGTCATAGGCGGTACAGTTGGCGCTTGCATCTTCGTTTGTTTCCTCGCTTTTGTGGTTTTTCTGGCGTGGAGGCGGCGCAGGGATTTGACAGGGCAGAATGCGCAGTCCTATCGGCAACAGCAGCAGCAACAGTCAATGGTTGAGTATCATGCTGTTGTGTATGAAGATGCGAATAAGGCTTGGGATCAGCAGCGTGGGGTGGTGGCGTGTGAGAGGGAGATTTGCATGGGGGGTGGCGTGGGCGTTGTCGAGATGGACGGGACGCAGAGACCTGTTGAAGCGCCGACGGGAGAGAAGTGAACATCATTGGAATCATATTTTGCTGTTTTCAAATCAGAGTTGTACATGGTATCACCATTTTCAATTCAAGCCACTGATTCTGTGATAATGTATGACATTTGATGCTTCATGCAGACTATTGGATCTTGTATACTACCGTCGATAGATCCATTAAATCTCCTTTTTTTTAAAAAAAGCAACAAAAGTACAATCATCACACCCATCTACTCTTCCTCAACCTACCACATCAAATCAACCTGCTCCATCCCGATATAGTCGCCAACATTCCCCTTACCTCCATCATATCCCCCGCCCATCACACTACGCTCCTCCTCTTCCTCCTCCTCCTCTGCAGGCACCAAACTCATCAGTTGACAATCCTCAAGCGAATAATGCTGATCAGGCTTGAACCAACATTTTGTCTGCCCCGTCGGCCTGGGGCCCTTGCAATCCTCCTTTTGGCACAAGTGCCCAAAGATGCAATGCTTCCTTCTACATTCACTTTTCCTGGGACACGGAGTGCGCTTCACAACGTACTCGAGTACGCGCCTAATTTGTGCGTCGAGCTCGCTGTGGTCAAACTTGCAGTCATAAGCTGTGCAATTGCCCTCGAGATGGAACGCATTGCATGGCTTAGACTTATGAAAACGCGTGTTGTACACCTTCCAGTCCTGTGCGGAGGGCAGCGGGTAGTACGGGTCGAGGCGCTGAAGGTTTCTGTTCACGGGAATGAAGCCTGGTACGGACTCTTCGGGAAGGACGGACGAGATTCCACTTCGATCACCTAGGGGAGTTGGGGAAACCTGGGAAGCTTGAGGTGGTTCTGCGGGAGGCTGTGCCCAGGATGATTTTGAGAGAGCGTGTAGTGTTGGGCTTAGAATTGGCTTGGAGTCCTGGCCGCTATCGCCACCATTGACACTACCAGTCAAACTGCCGGGGCCGTGTGGGAAGTTGCATCTCCCACCAGCGCGACAAAATCCCTTTTGGAAGTGTCTGCACACATTTTTCTTCTTGGTCGGTCCATTTGGCATGCTTTGTGGTGCTTGGTCGCGTGGAGGTGGACTGTCCCATCGGGCAGGCTCAGGCTCGGGCTCCACAAAGTCATTTGATTCTTCAGGTGATGAGTCACCAAACGCAGACTCCGTTGCGCTCACCGGACCGTTACGTCTCCATGAACTCCCATGGGAAGGTTGTGGTCCATTTGTCAGTGCAGGTGATAAGCGACTGGATGCAGACTCTGCTACGCTCACAGAGTCGTTTCTTCTCCATGATTCTTTATGTAGAGCCGCTAGTCCAGGTTTCGGTATGGGTTGTTGCAATGGCGCTTTTTGTTTGGACGGAGTGGGCGTCGCCGGTTTATTGACTGGTGGGGCAGAGAATACTCCAGACCAGCTAAAGACTGTGGGAAACTGGGTCACCTCCAAGTTGAATTGATGAAATTCCGGATGCCATTTGCCGCCTTGTACGAGTGTGACCTTGTCACGTGCACCATTGTAGGATACGAGTAGAGACTGATAAGCCGGGTCGTTACAGGCCGCGAGCAGAATGTGACTACAGGCCGCATCTTCGGACGCAAACTTGAATTGGTCTGCAGGATATTAGTCGTTATCTTATAGTTGTCATAGGAAGTCAGCAACTATACCTCTGATTTTGATCCTGGTACCCTCTCCATCCAAGGTATCAACAAAGTCAAAGAGACTAAGGGCACGTGTGAAACCGGAAGTGAAAGACGCTAGAGAGCGCTTCTCCATGCCAGTCAACTTTAGCCTCGCGAGCTGCTTGGACAAATTGGTGAGATCGGCGTAAATGCGTACAATTACGCGTCTGGGCATAGTCTGTGATATGCTTTGTATGTACTTTTCTATAGCATCATTGAGCTTGCGAGCAGCGCGCATGCCGCCTTCTTCCTTATCGTGGATGAGCTCTTCATTGAACTACGCAGAGTCAGACAAGTCTTTCCATGCAAAGCTGAAAACTCACAATGTAATCGTTTCCATCGACTAGTACAAGCACATAGGAATCAAGCGGCTTTTTTGCTGCATTTACAGTAGGCGTTCCCACTGTAAATGGCTTTGATATAGTGTTGGTTATCATGTCCTCGTAGGCTTTCTTAAGTACTTTGTACTCGTTGAGCAATTGACGATACTCGGCGAGAAGGTTCTAAGTGGGGGGGTTAGTGGAGTACGGGAAAAGTGCATGTCGATATTCTCCTACGTCTAAATCAATCCGTCTTTCTTGATCACGTTCCTTGAACTGCTCCAAACGCGCGCCAAGCGAGTCGATTTTCTTTTCTGGTAGCATAGCGGCTGTGGTGCAACGTTACTATCGGCTTACGGCTGCAGATCTACTTCAGTCAGACAGCAGGCCGATGAGTTAATGGAGTGATGAATAAGAAATCCAGATCAATTGGAACTAGTATAGCCTCATAGTCAACCACGCTATGGATATTGTATATTTGGAGCGGAGTGTGTCGGCGCGCCTGCTGGCTGACGTAGGCGGGCATTCTGCGTGGCCTGTGCAGCAATTTAGCGCCCCTTATCGCCGTCATGTGACAGAGAAGAACCAACCTCGCTCTTTCACACTGATTTCACTTTATGCTCAAGGGAATGATCAGGCAAGAATTGCATCAAGGTCTTGAACTTGAAAATTTTGGATGTAGTCTCGAGAAAGTTGAAGCATATTTATGATATGATTAGAAGATCACAATTTATAAGAGCAGGATCAAGCTCAATTGTAGATGCAGAGAACGAAAGTATGACGAGATCGCCTCTACGCTGTCACCCGAACTAACCACGAGTGTGTTTTCTTTTTGTAAAAGAAAAGCAAATAATGAGCATTGTGATATTCGTTGTGAAAGTGGAGATAACTGATATGCCAAGACCGTGCCACGTGACCAGCAGAGTGGGTGAAAAAAAATGAAAAGTGCAAAACAAAAACATACGACAGCGGGGATTCGCCAGTGGTCACCCACCTGACTACTAATCCGCCGGTAAACTGTTTAACTAGGGAAGATCGGACGGGTTTCCGTGCTGCCAAGAAATCCTATGGTCGTATGTGCCATAAAAATCAGCATGGGTGTACTATATAATTATATTGAGTGTTTGAGGATATGGATAGATTGGACCACAGGGCTCTACAAGAATTCACAGCGCACTTATAGAGCAGACGAAAAACACGCATCACGCACGAAAACCAGAAGTTCAGACAGACGTCGATCACGACGGTCACTCCTTTTTATAGTCTCTTCTATCAATCTACACGTATCTACTGCTGTCACTACGTCTACTTCGCTACATCTTCCGTCCTTCTTACTCTTAAGCGTAGACGTATTTGATCTTGATGCGGGTAAGGCACATATCGTCGTATTTCTGGGGAGCAGTGAAGGGAGCAACGTAAACTGGAGATGTAGGGTAAGGGGGAAGAGCGGGGGAAGTGGAGGAAGCAGCAGCACCATAGGAAGCGGCATAGCCAGAGGCAGCAGCATAGCCAGAGGAAGCAGCAGAGCCAGAGGGAGCAGCAGAACCAGAAGCAGCAGAGCCAGAAGCAGCAGCAGAGCCAGAGGAAGCAGCAGCGCTTGAAGTTGAAATAGCGGCAACGCCAACAGACGAGGCTTCGGGAGTAGAAGAAGCGCTGGGCGTAGGTGTGGGAGCGGCACATAGAGGGGCGGCGGCATTGACCTTTCCAACGGCCCAGGTCGAGGCGTCGTCGGTGTACTTCTCAAAGTAGCTCAAGTGCTTCGAGACGTCGTCGCCGTTTGCGCAGATGGGGTCTCCCTTAGAGCAGTAAGAGCGCAGGACGGATGCGTATTTGTTCAGGCGTGCAAGAGAGGAGCCGTGGCGACCGTCCTTTTGTAGACCAGAGCCGTCAAGAACGTTGTATGGCTGGTTAGCCACATGCATGACATCGCCCCAGAGGAGAGCAGCAGCAACTAAGTTACCAGATTAGCACAGTTCAAGGTTCGAGTGTGTCCTGTCGAGAATACTTACTAGCATTACCAGGAGCCGAGGTAGGGTCTAGACCAGTGGTGAATTGGGAGCATCCACCAGGTCCAGCAAGAACGTCTCCCATGATCCAGGCACCCTGGGAGTAGCCATTGAGGATGAGGTGCGTGCAAGGGCACTTCTTGTTGAAGGCAGTGATCTGGGCGATACCGTTGCGGACTCCCTGCTCAATCTGTGGGCAGTAGTCGCCGCCCTTGGGGAACACAACCTCAATGTAGTCGCAGGTCTTGCCCTCAGCCCTTAGTTTGGCGCATGTAGCGTCGGCGAAGGGGAATGTACGCCAATCGTGGTACGGCGCATTGTTACCGCGGGCCATGAAGATGACGGCATCGGCGCAGGGAGCGTCGAGCTTGGGGGCCGGGTCTTGAGCGACAGCGACGGCGGCGACAGCGCTGAGCGCGAGAATGTTGCGGATGATGGAAGACATTATTAAGAATTAAAAGAGTGTGGTATTAATCGGTCGTGAAAAAGCGAGTGTACTGGTTAGGTTACGAGGTTGGAATACCTGTGAGAAGAGAGAAAGACCTCTTGGCTTTGGGGAAACAGAGTTTAATAAGTAGGAGTGTCCATTTTGCCTTTAAGCCGAACTGAGTGTCGAGTCTGCTCGACACGGCAGAAACGGGTGGGAAAGGGTATTGTGCCTGACTCGATACGAGTTGGACCCCTTTTTGGGTGAGCTAGCATCTATCTTGGGTTGTGCGCTAGCAGAAGCGCGGACAAACGTCGTATTATTAAGATTGAGGTTGCGAATAAGGTTTTGGAGGATGGCCCAGGGGCTGGATGTCCCCTTGATGGATGCCGTCAAAATCTGCCAAGTTTGCGAAATGGGTCAACGAGACACCGATAGTGACTGGTTTCTCCAGTTGGGAATGACGCGTCGAGAGATAGAGATCATCTGAGATGTTGCTGTTGAGGTTTGCATCGAAGCTGATTTTTACCTCATGGGATAAACCGGAAAACCGGAAAAATGCTAGCGTGCGTGTCAGTGCTTGATCGGTCGTCCACATACGACGCTATACGCGGTCGAGATGACACCCCGTGTGCGTGTCTGACCTCTGAGCTTGTCTTAGATAAGACTTGGTGCACGTCCCCTCGACGACCCGAGATGTCTTGGCTTTCGCCCCTGTACTAACGTTCGGCTGCATATCATTTGCAGCAAGCTGTTCAAGCGCTGCCTTCCACGTGCCATGTACACGTTAGTGTATGACATAAAATAGACTGTGATCTGCCCGTGTCCAATTCTTGCCAAGCTTACTATGTATAAGGGGCTCAGTTGTAGCTTGAAGGGAGTTATGTTAGCCTCTAGAGCAGGCTAGCAGTACTGTGATATAATCAGCACAACTTGTAGCACTATACTTAGATACGGTCGGTGCCTAAGCGAGCACATGAGCGTGCCCATGACTGAAGATGCTTTGTTGCTTCAAAGGCTGTTAAAAGCTGCAAACGAGATTCAGGCGGAGGCGTGGCACAGCTGCAGCGGTTGGAAGCGTCCGATTACCGCCCACTGCAGCAAACAACCCGTAAACAGTACCTCGATACCTAGTTAATCGGACAAGAGAACTAATTCTCAGTTTCTAATGGTCGTATGTACCATGATTCTCGGAATAAATGTATAACACCAGCACATTACTAATGTTTGCGGGCTTCAGCAATACTTCGGTGCTCTGAGAGGGCTCATGCGATGTTACTATCGATAAACCTAGCTTGGCACGGCTGCACGGAACAGAAGTCCGCACGCTATACAGAGGTAGAAAAGGCAGCACTGCGAGCCATCTTCATGCGTCGGCATGTAAAGGTGTGGGCGCGGAGTCAATTTCTCACAATTATACAAGAGAGAATTAGGGACATCAAGAACTGTATTGTCACTCCTTTTCTCCTCCATAAGCTTCTTCAGTAATAATCCCGGACCCGAAGCCAATCACCGAGTCTGACCGATGCATGTGAATAAATTCTTGGATATATGAAGCATCCAGTAACTCCTGCCCCTGCTGCCTCAGCAGTGAAGTCAATGTCACTATTCCCTAAAGAGGATATCCGGATTACAATTTCCTCTCCTATTCAATGAACACACACCGTCCAGAAGCTCTCTACTCAACCACTGCCCAGGAAACCTCTCAGCGCAGTTTCGACTTGCTGGTCGTTGTAGCCCTGATCATGCATCTGCTGGATCATCTGCTGCTGCTGTGCATGCATACCCTGGCCTTGACCAACACCGCCCCTAGGACCCATCTGTGCACCTGGCGGTCCCGGAAAGCCGTGACTAGGTGGAATATTCGAACCGTACCCATTAGCAGTGTTGGGCGGCTGAGGATAAGTGTTGGGCGGCTGGGGATAAGTATTGTTTGGTAGATGCCCAGAGCCGGGGTACCCAGGCGGTGGAATGGGATTCGCCTTGGCGAGAGCTGCCTTTTCTTTATCCCTCTTCTTCTGCTGCACAAGGGTGCCCTTGACACCACGTAGATACTTGACTGCTGCATCTACAAGCTCCTTGTCTTCTGGTGAGCTCTTGAGAGCCTCCAGCATTTCACGGACTTGGGTTTCTGATTTGATGTGCGGACATGTACGGGAGTAACCGTAGTGCGCTAGACCACACAAACCACAGTGTTCAACACCTGCGACTTTGAGCTCGCAAGCACCTTGTGGATGATTTTTCAAACAAGCCGGGCAGGAATAATGACTGTAGGTACCATATGCTAATGCAAGCGGATTCTGAATCGGCAGTTGTACACGCTGGAACGGTTTGACTGCTGTCCGGTCAGTTTTTGATGCTTTTGGCACCTTTCGAGATGGATCTGAGGAAACGTAGGCCATGGCGTACGGATCTTGGAAGCCCGAGGTATCGGTAGATGACGGGGGGAAATGACCTGGTTGTGTACCACTGCCAGGCTTTCTATACTCGTCGAAAGAAACCTTGAAGCCGCCTCTCGGTGGTACGATGGCCATGGACGTAGACGGCGGAGGGATGGAGACATCTGGAAATATTGGGGGCTGACTTGAAAAAACACTGGACGCACCTGCGGCGTTCTGCTTATATGACGACAAGTTTGCAGTATTTTTTATACCGTGACGATGATCATCACCGAGCTCTCGAGCAACGTTGGCATCTTCATCATTCGAACCAGGCTCGCTCTCATCCTCAGACTCGGCTTGGAAGTCGGTGTCACTTTCAGAATCTCTCTTAACCTTCCGTCTCTTCTTCGACTTCTTGACAGGAGAGGGTGGCAGAGCGAGGCTGTCTTCGAAATGATCTTCTCCGGCGACAGAGGTACCGTCAGCATCTCTCATCTCAGCGGTATAATCAACATTCTGCAATAAGTTAGTTTCTGCCAATATGAGGAACAAAGCATGACATACGGTTTTAGCCCGCCGACCCCTACCCATGGCCTCAGCCCGTGCGAGTGCTTCAGCGGCCGCTGCAGCTTGTCTCTCCTTCAAAATCTTGTCCCAAACTCCAGGATCTGGGGCCACCTCTTCATCTGCCATATCAAAGTCGTCCTGTAATGTACCTTTCTCATTCACCCAAATGCGTGCAAATCCAAATTGTGACTCGGCCGAATCATCTTCGCCCGTCTGGGTCTTCTCAATCTGGCTACGATCCAGCAATTTTTCAATTGAAGCGTGATCATAGCGAATATCGTGGTCTGCGTCATCGTCTTTGAAGAGCTCTGCTGCACCGTATTTGAGTATCGACTCAACATCCTCGTCTTCCGGGTCTTCCCTGTCGAGATCTTGAACGACCACCTTGTCTAAAGCCATCTTCTTCTTTCCCATCTGCATGATCTTCTCTTCAACTGAGGCCCGGGTTGCTAGCTGAAGGCAAAGAACTTTGTTCTTTTGACCAATGCGATGAGCTCGGGCAATGGCCTGGAGATCCTGGTGTGGATTCCAATCTGGATCCAGGATGATGACAGTGTCGGCAGTTGCAAGATTGATGCCAACACCGCCCGCACGAGTGGAGAGCAGAAAGGCAAACAGGGGCGAGTTTGGGGCGTTAAACTGATCAATACGCTTTTGCTTTTCGAGCGAACCCATTGTCCCGTCAAGTCGCTGGTATGCAAGCTGCATGCCATCGAGGAAGTCTTCAATGATGTTGAGCATATCGAGAAACTGGCTGAAAATAAGTACTCGGTGGCCACGCGCCTTGAGTTTCGGCAATAGTAGTTCTAGAAGACCGAGTTTGGCAGAGGCTTCGACAAGATTGCGATGAGATACAGCAGCCACGTCGGTTCGCTCCTCAATCTCGCGGCTGTAGACAAATGGATGGCAGAGACATTTGCGCAGCTGCATAAGGATGTTACCGAGATTGCTGCGCTCTCGGGGGTTGAGTTGCCTGTCAGTGGTAAAGAGTGCCTTGAGAAGTTCAGGGCTCTTCGACAAGATCGACTTGTACACTTGCTTTTGTAGGTGGCTCATGGATATTGGAAGAATGATCTGACCCAGGGGCGGAAGGAAGGTCAACACCTTTGCCTTGGTCCGACGAAGGATAAAGGGACGGATTCGATCGTGTAACTCCCTGATCTTCTCCGCGTTCATATCCGCATATTCTTCCTCAAGCTCAGCGGCATCAATCGTGTCGTCCAGGAACTGCAACAGATTGAATAGCTCTCTGGCATTGTTTTGAAGCGGTGTACCGGTTAGTAGCAGTCGAAAAGGCACACGTACTGCTGTGAGAGCAAAGTACAGCTGGCTCTTGTCGTTCTTCAAACGCTGGCCCTCATCCACGATAAGACCTACCCAGTTTACGCTCCTGAAGAACCTCCTGCAACTGTCGTCGGCGGCCGCTTCGTACGATGTTACGACAACGTGGCATCGTAGGTCCTTGGCATTGTTGGGATACATCTCGTATTTGTAGGCCATTTCACGAGCTTTAGCTGAGCCAAAGTAGGTAACGACGCGGAGAGACGGTGCCCATTGCTTGATTTCCCGTCGCCAATTGGCACAAGTGGAGTTCGGCACAACAATCAGAAAAGGAAAGCAGCTATGTTCCTGGACGAGCGTCGTCATGAAAGCGACGACTTGAATTGTCTTTCCAAGACCCATCTCGTCAGCAAGAATGGCGTTCTTTTGATCGTACCATTTGTAGTAGAGCCAGTTGAGCCCCTCCAATTGGTACTTCATTAGTTCTCCGCCCACAAGATTGTCAGGCTGCTTCCCTCTCTCTAGCGTGGCAAATGGTGTGCTGCGCATTTTGTCGAGGCGCGCCTTGAGGGCACTTTGTTTTGGGCACTTCACATAACGGCCCGCGACCCAATCGTTGTATGCAGTGACAAAGTCCAGCCATCTATCACCATCTTCCGGTGTTGGGACGCTCTCCCATACGGCGTCTTCGTATCCGAGGCCTTTGTACTTGATAAGAGCCTGATCCACCTCTTTAATGCGAGCCTTGTCAATTTCCTCACTACGGATTTCCACATAGCTGGTGTATTTGATGTCGAGAACGATATCGATGCGGAGGTACTCCTCAGGAATGGCGTCTTCAGTGTGCATTTTGGGACCTTCTTCGCGTTTGAAGAAAGCTTTTCGCTGAATTCCGGCGGTAACACCCCAAGTCCAGGCTCCAGAGTGCCATGCTGCTTGGAAGTAAGATTTGTTTTCCCATTTGATGAGATACTGCTTGTCGTCTTCACAGATTCGCTCGCAAGGTATGCCCGGTCTATATGACTCGACATCCGACGGTCGCCAGGCGACAATTGCACCGACTTTCCGGTCGTTGGTTTCGTCGCACTCTTTACAGAGCCACTTTCTGGAGTATTCGCGAAATCTCTCGTCCGCAAGCTCTTCGTCATCACGGTTGACGTCCATTGCATAGGGAGATATAGGTGGCAAGTGATGATAGTGCCATGCTCGAGAGCATTTCGTGCACCGGAAGAGGACATTGTTGGCGTTGTTGATCAATTCAGAACGAACATCGACTATCGGATCGTATCCGTCATTCTCTTCGCGTTCTTTCATCTCTTGTTGAGTTGTTTTACGACTCCTAAAAGGATGGCACGAAGCGCCGGATATTGCACAGTCCTGGCATCGGGACAGGTCTGGGGCAGTCGCATCCTTCGTCTTGTAGAAGCCGATGCATCGCTTGCACTGCAACACAAAGTCCTCGTCGCCTATCTTTGTCACAAGATGATCACGAGTAGATCGATTGCCAAGGCAGTTCTTGTGGTATGCAAATGAACACCCCTGACAATAGATCAAAGGTGCAACATTGGGCCCATCAAAGCACACTTCGCAGCCTTCAGCGTGGCGCCCGCGGAAGGGATGACTTCGGGGAAGTTTTGCAAACACCTCGCGGACGACGGACACCTTCTGAGCAGCCACTTTTGGCTCTGAATCCGATCGGTATATGTCGTCCATACCCGCTTCCTGCATATTGTTTGTTGCTCGTGTTGCCCGATCAGACTGTCGCTGGCCTACACGAGGGACCTTTTCCGGATGGGCAGTGCGCAAGGACTGTCGTTTGCGCTTTCGGCCAGCGCCCAAATTAGAACGGAAAATATCAGAAGCGCTCGAGTTGTCAGTGTCCTCTTCCTCTTCGTCTTCATCGTAGCCCTGCACTTGTAGTGGTTGTCTCGTTGAACGGCGTGTAGGCTCTTGTGTGCCTTTGCGCTTTCGGCCTCTCTGTTTTCTACCGGAAACGTCAGAGTCCTCGTCGTCTGTGGATAGTGCAATCAGGTCGCTACTCAGTGAGTGGGCTCTGGAGGATCTCTGTGAGCGAGCACTGCGCTTTAGTGTCCGTACGCGAGCATGTCGCTGCGTGCGTGAGGCCGTTGCGGGCCCATCTTGGTTGTCGTCTTCCGAGGAAGAAATGGGAATCGTTGAAATATCTACAAAATCCTTGTTGGTGACTTTTGAAGATCTAGCCCGCAGTTTCATATCGTCGTCGTCAGCGCACGATGTCACGCCGGAATTGTCGTGCAGTTCAAATACGTGCAATGCTTCTGAGCCACCAGGTAGTTGGAGAAGCTCTTCGAAGGAGAGCTGAGTTTACTTAGTAAGATGCCGAGAGTGATATGATGTGTGCAAAGGTGAAAAGGTGGGCAAGGAAGGGTAGTGGCGGTAGGAATCAGATCGCTCTCCTATGTATTGTGAAAGGCATTTCTACCGCCTTTACCTGTGAGAGGGCGATTCTCAATTGCCATTAGACTCACCTGCTCAACGCCATTTCCAGACAACTTGACTTGGTAGGTTATCTCTCCCTTTTTTCCAGAAATCTCCCGAACAATGCGTTCAACTTCCTCTATTGGCTCAAAGTACGTATATTCTGCTCTATTGATCCTGACTGGTGGTATGCGCACACACTGCAGTTTACGCCTCACTGGTGATTTCTGGACGCATATAACAGATTCAATATCCGATGATGAGACAGCTAAGGGTGATGAGGCAGCTCCCGAAAGCTGTCTCGCAGGCTGCATTAGTGTGGGATTTGGCATGGACTTGGGGGCAGTCCTTTTCTTGAAAGCGGCCATGAGCGCCGCGCTATCTTCATCACTACTCATGATGGTGTATAAACAGCCACACGGGTCTAAACTGTGCGGTGCGGTTATCGTAGAGTGATTCACTGGCGAGAATCGCACAATGTATCCATTGAAGAGTGGGGGCGAGAGCGTCGGACGGCGGAACCAAACGAGTGTGTAGGCGGATGGCCGATGGGGTTAACTCTCAGCGAACGCGGAGCGCGCAGTCCTGAGCACGTGATGACGCGTCTGCGCTAAAGCTTAGTGCAAACGCCTGGCTTGGCGGGGTGCAACTTTTTTGACCTTGCGATAATTGGACCTGATACCGCAATACAAAATTGACAATTCCACGGCCGCAACAGCCTGTATTTCTTGTTATGACATACCCCTTTATCAATGGTAGCTCGCTATTTCGGACGCAGCGAATAATTCTGCCACGCACTTTTTGTCGCTACAAATCCATCACTGCTGCTATTGAGAGGGGTAGATCAGGCGGACCAGATCGACCCTTCAGACCGCGCTCACGAGCTTTTCAGGACGGTGATAATGACAGACCAGTGAGGGCTCGTCGTGAGGCGAGATTCGAGCGATTTGGTTCTCCACGTGATAGTGCATCCAGCAGATTTGAAGAGGACCGACCCAGGACTCGTACATCTTACCTACCCACCAAGGATCATGTGACATTCGACAAAGGGCGTATTCGAGATGGAGCAGACGGACGGTTTTCTGAATCATCATCATCCTCTTATCGGTCCGATATGAGAAGAGCACCACAGGAGCGATTTGGTAGAGAACAGTTTGCGCTTACTCGAAATGTGGCAGATGGGCATTCTTCTGGATCACGATTTTCTCGTCACACAGACACAAGAGCAGCACCAAGGGAGCGATTTGGTGGAGGGCAGTCTAGCGAGGCGGCTGGGACAAAGAGTAGGACAGAGGTTCAAAGAAAATCGGTGCAGGGACCAGAATCACTTCCCTACACGACTGCCGCTTCAGAGTTCATCTATGGCCACTCAAGTGTCCTCGCTGCAATCAAAGCAAACCGACGTAAATTCTACAAGCTCTATGTGCACTCTCGGGGCGCGAGCAGAGATGGGCTCATGTCTCAGATCCGAGCCCACAAGCTTTTCCCAATTACGGAAGAGGTAGGAGACGAGTATCTGCGTGCAATGGACAAGGCCAGCAGTGGGCGTCCGCACAACGGCATAATCCTAGAGTCATCACCACTTCCTGTTCTGCCCATTACAGAACTCAAGATGGGATCCATTCAAGACGAAAGCTTCAGTGTAGCGCTTGGCAGCCAGAGTGCTGAAGATGTACTTGTCAATGGCAAGCAGGAGCTATACACATACAGGTCACGCGGCTGGAGACATCCACTAGTGTTGTACGTGGATGGAGTAGTAAGTGGACATTGGTCGTTTAACAGAGAGTGGAAACTAACCAGATCAGGTTGACGAAGGCAATCTTGGGGCCATTGCACGGTCGGCCTATGTGTTAGGCGCAGATGCCATTGCGACCCCGACGCACCACACGGCAAACTGGAGCCACATTGCGGTCAAGGCCTCGGCAGGGGCCGCTGAAGCGATGCCGCTGTTCAAGGTTGGAGAGCCCACAGATTTCCTGGGCAGAAGCTCTAGAGCAGGCTGGCGGATATACGCGAGCGATGCAGTGCCGCGCACTCTATCTAGTAGCATGTCAAGTGCCGAAGCCACTGATATGGAGTGTGGCGGGGTTGTATACACCATGGCTCGAAGCACCAAACGGCTTCCCTCAGGCCACAGCCCTGTAGCAGAGCATCCTACGATAGTGATGATGGGGGCTGAGGGTACGGGGTTGAGGGCCAGCCTGTTGAATCTGGCGCATTATAAAGTGGGTATTCCGCATGGTCGCGGGGTCAACGAGATTGGTGTGGACAGTCTGAACGTCAGTGTTGCAGCCTCTATCCTCTGCTACGAGATGCTGCAGAGGCCAAAGGCGCAGCCGAAGCGTGATGCAGAAGAGGCTCTCTTCTAGATGCTTTCTGTGCCCATGAATTGAGAGGCCAGCGGCTTGTAGCACGCAGGTTTTGTCTATCAGGGTCTCAACTAATGTTGTGATCGGGGGTCATCGAGTAGGGGGGACGTTGGCGTGGGAATGCTTGGCGGACGAGTGAGGAAGGAGCGGCCGTCGGCGAGATGCATGGTTATCAATACATACGATATGCGCTGACTGCGACATGGCCCAATACGCGAGGCGAGGCTCGCTTACAGCAGCAGGGTAATATGGATGGGCTGGCGAGGGCGCAAGAGACGAGACGTGATTGGAATCGGAGAGGTTGAGCAGCAACGGCCTTGGCCAGCGAGATTCACGAGGGCACTCGCTCAAGCGCGAGGCCATGATCAACACAGCGCCCGCCCCACTGGTTTACCGGTGCAGACATGGTCATCGGTGGACATGTCTGGGCGTGTGACCAAGTTTCTTATCTCTCAAGGCCAAACTGGGCCCAGGTGCAACCCATTAACCACACCAGGAGTGGTGTGTGCAAAGTTTTTTGCAGGGCCGCAAGTGAAGCTGGCAAGGCAACGAACGGGCAGTGCTGGTTACGGGCTGAGGGTGCATCGGCGATCGGAGGATTCAGCATCGAGTTTGACACCGCCATTTGACAATGCGATGGTTGCAGCATGTCACCGCGGAGGACATTCCTGTATGCGCGACAGGGGCGGGGGGAGGGACAAGATGGCCTGTGGTGGAATGGTAGGCGAGCAGAGCAGAGCAGCTTGGTTGGCTGGCTGGTGGTGCCTCCATGGCGTGACTGGGGCCGTGGGCGGCAGACAATGGTGGTACTGTATATGTACTATGTATGTGTGGAGGTGTAAGTGGTGTAGTTGCATATATTAGCGTACATACAGGGTAAGGTGTAGGTAGTGTAGTATAGTATAGTGTGTGCGTATGTGTGCATGCGTATGCAATCAAGTTGGGCCTTGCATTTGCTTCTTTTCTTTTTGTTGCGCCGCGTCGGGGGGTGGAGCGGGGCAGGACAAGACAAGACAAGGCAAGACAGGGCAGGCCGAATGGCGTCCCCCTGTCGTCATTGCAAGAATCAATCGTGGTGCTAGCGCGACAACGACAAAAGCCCTGCTCTGATCACTCATGGCTCGTTTCAACCCTCCATGATCGGTGCCGTCATCATCATCATTATGCTGTGCTTCGCCCTCGTCCTCCTCTAGGCCCCCGGCTTCATCCGTCCTCTGCGCCTTCCCCCGCATCCTCTGCACGCGCCGTACCCACGCCGCTACTACGCTTGCAACCCTTTTGCTTTGGTCTCTTGTCTGCGCTTTTTATCCTCTACTTCAAATCGCGCACTCCCGCTCCCACTCTCGCCTGCCCTTAAGGCCCCCGCCGCGAGCCCTCAACGCCACACCCTCCCTCGACTCCTCCACACATCCACGACCACCATGACGCGAAGAACAGTCTACGCCGCCGGCCTCGTCCTCACCTTGGCCTGTATGCACCACACTCCCCATCTTGAAATGCGTTTCCCACATACTGACATGTCTCAGGCACCATCATGACCATTGCCAGTATCTCGATGCCGCGCTGGGTCAGTTACAGCCCCAACGGCGAGCGCGAATACTCCTATGGCCTCCACACTCGCTGCTCTGCCATCACCGGCACCTGTGTTTCCTTTCCCAAGTCGAGCGACTGTACAAAAGATCCCTCCTTTTGCAACATGTGGCGCACTGTTGGCTTCCTGACCTCCTTCGGTGTTGTTGTTGAGCTTTGCGCCATCGTCGCTTTTGTCGTCATCATTTCTGGTGGTGTCCAGCGCAGGGCCGCTGGCTGGCAAGTTGCTGTCGGTGTCTTGTCCTTTAGTGCCATTGTGCAGTGCGCTGGCATGGCTATAGTGGTATGTTTCTTTTTGCCTCAAGACGCTAAACACACCACCTAACAACACTTGCCAGGCTTTCCTCTTTGACCATGACGATCGCTTCTGGAATGGCTGGCATCTCGATCTCTCCTGGTCTCTCTGCACTGCCAGCTGGACCATCCTCATCCTGACATCGATTGGCATTGCCGCTTCCGCCTTCTACCTGCCTGCCGAGGGCGACTACGAACTTATTCCCGAAGACTATTACGGTCCTCCAGACGATCGGTGAGCGCTCTCGCTTCCCATGGCCATAACATGTGCGCATGTGGACTGTTTTAATTGTGGGTTAGGCTTCTTTCGCGCATTTCGGCTTGGGACAACGGTTTCAAGGGCCCAGACTCCGGGATGCAGTACAGCTATCAGCGGGATCAGGATAGCATGAGTGACGTTGTTAGCATCGCCGCCAGTAGCATTGCTGCAAGCCACAGACGGGAAAGTGATGTCAGGAAATAAACAAACAGATGCAGCATGAGGGCCGCGGTACACCTACGAGCGACGCATACCATGACCTGCGATATACATAATGTGGATGGAACTGGTGTTTGGGAGACGGAGGCATCTTTTTTACCTTTTGGCGTCAATTTGACAGCATGGCGGAATTCTGTGGCGTGGATTGTTATTGATTTCGACGATACCCCTGCCATCCACTGGTGGTTGGGCAGTGTAACTTTTGGCTGAAGTTGATGTAATTACCCAGAATTCGAGAATTGAAGCAATACCAACTGATTTCCCAGTGGTGGTTGCCAGTGACCAGGATTGACCCGACCCCAAAGAAAGCTATCAACGGACAATGCAGGTCTCGTTTAATTAATAAATCGAGCATTGACGAGTAAGCAGATGCATGCACGAGGTGAACGCACATATGTACATACATATTAATTTTGCGGGGATGGAACCACTTTAGCGCCACCATAGGGCTGGGCTTAGCGAAGTGCTCGCACATCTCCAATTCGCGACAACGACGACAGCGTCAAACTCGACAATCGCGTAACGGAATGTAAGAAACTGCCCTGCGCCTGCCTGAAATTCGTCACTTTCAATGATGGTCTGAACTAACAGTTTCAGCAGAATCTCATAAAATCCGCAATTTCACACACACAATGGCCGACCAAAAGGCACTAAAGTACTATCCTGCTGAGGAGGAGGCGCAGATGAAGAAGGTATGTGGAATTTCTTGCAGGTAAAATCGTGGTATCTGGCAAGACGAACAAGAAGAAGAGACAAGAAAACAGCCAATTGTACCGGAAACAGGCGCGCAAAACTACATAAACTAACACCATCTAACTACAGGCGCGCAAAACCGCACACCCGACCAAATACCGCGACTCACTCACCCCCGGAACCGTCTTGATCCTCCTCTCGGGCCGCTTCCGTGGCAAGCGCGTCGTTCTCCTGCGCCAACTCGAGCAGGGCATCCTCCTCATCACCGGCCCCTTCAAATCCAACGGTGTCCCTCTGCGCCGCGTAAACCACCGCTACGTCATTGCCACCTCGACCATCGTTGACATCTCCGCCGTAGACGCCGACGTCATTTCGCGTGTATCCAAGGACGAGTACTGGGCGCGTGAGAAGAAGGACGAAGATGACTTCTTCAAGGAGGGCAGTGAGACGCCTGCCAAGAAGGAAGTGGATCCCCAGCGGATTGAGGATCAGAAGGCTGTGGATAAGAGTATCATGGCTAGTATTAAGAAGACTCCTGATCTGGAGGCTTACCTGAGCGCGAGCTTCAGCCTCCGGGGCAACGAGAGGCCGCATGAGATGGTTTTCTAAAGGGGAAGTAAAGGGACTGTAATGAGATGACGACGATATGTGGTTCTGGGGGTATGGATTTGAAGAAAGGACAAAAGTTCAGGTTAGCCTTTTTACCTGAAAAAAAAGAGTATGTGCGATTTGAAACTGGGAGTATGGGAGGGAAAAAAGTTATTATGAGGATGTAGGGCACGACTGAATGCCTTGTTCGGCTGCACGTAACGGCACAGAGGCGCGGTTTCATATGTATATGAGATACCCATGAAATAAAACTACATGAATACAGATACAAAAACGATACGCTGCACATCTTTTCAACATGATTTCGTAAGAATCCAATGTTACTAAACTGACCCACTCTCAAGTCCAAAATATCCATTTTGCTATTTACACGACTCAAAAAGTAGTAAGGAAAACTTCTCCAGCCAATTCAAACAGTAACACGACTCTCCAGCGCCTTCTCAACCGTAACCTCGGTCTCCCCATGATACTACCTCAACGCCTCCCTCACCTCGGGCAGCCTCCTACAGCATAACCTCCCTAATCCTCTACAACCTTGGTACCAACCTCACCTTGAACGACTCAAGCCGCATATTCTCGTTCTTATTATATGCAAAAGATATCAGGCTTGACTTGATCCCCCTAGTTCCGAAATTTCCCCATGTTAATTACTTTATTCTACACGCCAAAGGCAAAAGAAGGGGAAGGGAGAGAGAGAGATGGGGGAGGAGATTTCTTACATCCCTATCTCAAACCCCCAAATCCATTCTTGCAATCGAATACAGCAACCCCTTTCTCCACAAGCGATTGTCCGCTACAACGCTGCCTTCACTCCCCCCATCCAAAACGGGGTTCATACCGTAGTTATTCAAATACGGCATTTTCGCACTGTGCTCACCGTCTGGAAACTTTTCTGGGGACAAAGGTATCCGGGTCCGGGGAAATAGCGTGGGTAGGCGGTGCATGGCCTAGAGGTTTGGGCGGTGCAAGTTTGTGCAAGCGGGAGAAGTGGTAGTTGTTGTTGTTGTTGTTGTTGTTGTTGACGGGGTTGATGTTGGAGTGGGGGAGGCCTGCCAGGGCGGTGACGGTGTGCTAGCGGAGGGTTGCTTTGACGAGGGCGACGAGGTGAGAGTAGCGTGGCATTGTTGCGGATCCCGAACGGAGTTTGGACGGGAGTTCGTAGAGCCATGCTACGGCGTGGAGGAGCAAGGGGATTGCTTTCATGATGAATACGCCGGGTATCGCATAGTCTACGGCTTCCATGAAGGCCAGTGCCAGCTGTGCAACGTAATTATTCTTTCGGTAGATGCGTCGTCCCCAGCCGATGATGGATGCTACAGAGACTAAGTAACGTTCAATCGACAGCTCAAAGTCGTTTGGATCGAGGAAAAGGTCACGGATCAGAAGTGCCGATTCAGCCGCTTGGAAATCACGACAGTTTCGAACTGCTTGACTACCGACTACGGTATGCTGAGTTGTTTCACATCAACCTCTTTTACACAGTGGCTTAACAATGATTCACGGATACAAATTTACCATAAGCCTCCTATGCAATCTCCACCTATCCCCATATTCCAAATTCGTCAGACTAGTCTCGCTCGCATTGATTGCATCGCCCATGACAAGAAATCTCGGGCGACTTGAGAAGATATCTGATCGCTTCTCCAGCAGGTCCGATGCAACCCATGTATCGCTCAGAATGATACGCGGCGAATGGCCAATCCACAGCGTCATCATTGGGGAGTCATAATACCTTGCTCATTGCTCCCATGCTATCCATGGCTTGACGGAAGGCGTCTGGAAGTGTTTTTCTATGATAGACCAGGGGAGTGGTCCGGGAGAGAAGCGACGCCGCTGCCAGAGCATGTAGCCATAGTCGAGTACGAGTGTAAGGAAGGTAGCTAATATCAAAATCTGGATTGTTCTTGATTTTTTTTCCAAGCCAAATTGAAACTTGAATTGTATAGCCCCCGTAAGAAAAAAGTGCAGTCTTAGTACTACCTATATGTTACATCAAAGACATCTTGAACAGATGGCTCCACAGCCAAGCACAACCTCCGCATGTAGGGGATGCACAAGAAGGGCCGCTCCCGGCTTCCGCATTATGAAGCAGCTGAGAATGGAGGATTGGGGAAAAGAACGCGGGGTTTGGTGGGGTAGGTTGTGGGGAACTGATGCTTGAACGTGAGTCGGCGCACCTACTACTTCGCTGTACGTACGTACTCGCCCTCTATGAGAACACAGTAGTAGCGCCCTACAAAACGATGTACACTACTCGAGGCCCACGTGATTTCTAAAATTTGGAGTATTTGTACGCTCTATATATGACTTTATACCCCCAAGTAATAGGGTATACATCATATGTACTTCGATCGTAAATCACATTGGCTGAGACATCTTCTCTTGCAAGGGTAACCAAGAGTGAAGTCGTGTAAAGTGAGCACGTGCAAGGAAAGTCACGGTAGTTACGAGGCTAGCTCAAGAAACTTTAGGTCGTATTAAGAGAATGTACTTATCGCTCTATGCTTTCAATGAATGTACCCATTGCTCTACGCTTTTAAAGGAATGTAATTACCACTCTACGCTTTTAAGGAATGTTATTACCGGTCAAGTCTATCCGCATTCGTCATGAATTATTACCAACAGAGTTCCAGCTCCTGCTCTCATCTTGACATTATACCAATCATTCATTTCGAGTGCCATGGCCATCATCCTAGACAAACACCCTGGTAACGTTGACCGCGACACAGCTTGGGTTGTCGGGCTTGCCTGAACCCAAGTTCCAGGCAAGGTTCTTGTAGTTGTAGCTGCCGTAGAAAGTCTCGCATGCGTACCAGCGGTAGAATTGCTCGTAGTTGCCCGTGCCATTGCTGCCGCGAACGTAGGCTTGGATAGTCAAATCGTCTTGGGAATCGAACGTGACCAGTGTGGGATTGTCGCTGCCTGGGCTGATGATGGGGACGGCCAGGGAAGAGATGGGGTCATATTGAAACGCGGCCGAAGATGGAACATTGAAGGCGTTAGTCGGGAGTATCCACGTCAGGATGCCGGGAACGCCAATTGATTCATCTGGTGCAGCAGAGTAGATGGAGGTGTTGAAGTAGAACTCTGCACCAGGGATAGGGGTAGGACTGCTGCCAAAGTTGCCGTTGCTAAGGCAGAGTGACTCCAGAGCTGCACCGACGTGGCAGGCACTCAGTGTATCGTTAACTTCTCCATCTTCGGATTGTACAACAAGGTGAAAAGGCTTGGAAGTGATGTTGTAGAACGGTTCCGAGGCTTGTGAGCAGTCTTGTGCGCTGGCAATAGCAGCCACGGCAAGAGACAAAAGGATCGGGGGAGCCTTCATGTTATTATGAATAGACCAAGGTCGTAGTTTGTATTGGTTAATGTCGGAATTGATTGTGTGGGTTTTGCTCGAGTAAGCTGGGGATGTAGGGGATGTTGGTGATGTTGGTGAGGCTGCAATGTTCCGGGCAGGATGACGAACTTTATATTGACGGTCATCCTTTGTGAGTTCTAAATAAGGACGGACTCAACGTCACTTTCTAGATTAGGTTCCACGGTGCATAACGGCCACATGTGTGGCGGAAATAGCAGTCAGCACGCAAGCCATTAACGTTCGGTTAGCCGGTGATGCCGGTGGTGCCACACCCACATTACCCCTCCAGAATGTTGTATCTGGGCACCGATTGTTCCAATACAACTAGAGCACGTTGCAGCCGGATCAGGACAATCATAACTGATGCGGCCGCGTTAGCGAGCGAGGCCCCCCAGCCGCGGTAAGCTCTGTATAGTGCGATGGTGCAGCCTCGTTCGTGTCTGCAGCATGGGATCTGCTGCAACTACAAAATCAATAGTTCAGAACCAGCCCTGCATGGAGAAAATAAGCAATTTCGTCGAGAGACTGTTGGTCAACTGGCGATGGGTGGGATATGGAGGGTGGTGGAGGTACTGAGTTTGGTGATGATTCAGCTGGTACGAGATGAATGTAACGATTGCGTGCAGTGTGCTGATGCTTCAATACTCTCATGCAATACATTCCTGATGATTGCAACGTTGGATACAAGGCTTTGGAGCGTACAAGGGAGCACAAGGACACCTCGCAACCATGCGAGATGGTGAATGACGCAACAAGACTGGTATAGGCTGGTCCGGCCGCAATTAACAGGCTGATGCGCTAACCCAGACTTCGGCTCGTCACGCTCGGTGCGCGTCTCGTGACCTGCCCGCACTAACACCACCACCTAGCATGGCGGACGCAAGGTTGGACGATCTCCAGCTTTTCCCTTTGGACGATCCGCTTATGCTCTGAAACGCTCGGCTGGCCCGACACTGACCTTGCAAAGACCGTGCGCTTCTCTCGCAAGAACAAATAAAAGTATTGCAACATCGCTCAAGAAAGTAGTAGAAGTGCGTTGTAAGTACTACTAAGATGCATATGCAAGGTACGGGATGATGCAGTAGTTCAACCGACAAATGCCAGCGTGAGAACGTCACCAATGCATATGTCAACTCTACCTCTTCGTCAAATGATTACATGCATCTTCATTCACTCTCACAGCAAGATGTGACACTTCATACAATAAAACTTAAATCCGGGCCGTCCATGACACTACACACTGGTGTCTGACTGCGCCATCTTACTGTATTTTCACCACAGGACATTTTCCTGTTGAGCAAATCTGAACCATGTCAGATACCAGCATATCCAAGCAAGTCCGCGGAAAGTGCCATCAAATCTGACCCTGCTCACAGCCGGGTGCTCAAAAAAGCGTGCTGAGTCTGCGCTTGGCCCCCATAGCTATAAGCTGTCGCAGTTGTCCGTACTAGCATCGTTCCAGCGCCGCCTAATAAGAGTAGCGCCTACATGCAGTTGTAGGTATTATCTGCGAATCCAATATCTTCTTACAAGTACTTCGCTGACTAACTGCAACTTATACACCCATGTACAAGTATGGTTAGCGCCATGTCGTATACCTTAGTGTGCTAGTACCGTTATGCCAACTACATGGCATATGCCGCCTTATTGTCTATCTCTTTACTCCAGACACGGGCCAAGAACCAGTGTAAGGAAGAAGACCTGAAGCGACCACCAATATCTAATATTCCGTCTTATAGTGGTCATCTCCCAAGCTCCTTCAAATGGACTCATTGTCTTTCAACTACAAGCGAAGGGAGTTTGGAGTGGCCCCGCCACGTGAACTACACTTGGTAATTCTCTTTGAAGTAGCCAAACATATCCATGTGTATTGTAGTAAGTGGTAGGCAAGCTGCTCAAACGAACAAGCTAATAAATAGTCGGGCAGTTTTCTTGGCCGGGGTTGGTGATGCATTTAGCGCGGTGGGACAGCGTACCCGCGAGTCCAGTATTCCGGGCGGAGTCGTGGTGAAACCATGTCCAGGAATGTTGAGCCGCTCTGGCACACCCTTTGTTCACTCTTTAGCCTTGTTGAACTGGAAAGGAACGTGTCCGACGAAGATGAAAGGATCTGCTGCTTTGCCGACTAGTAGGTGAAATGATCACCAGCCAGCACTCTCGGGAAGGAAACAAGCACGATGCAAGTCGCTTGTTGTACCAATGACCCGGTGGCTTATGCAGGGATAGCCACTCCCCACAGCACGTGCCGGCCTGCCAAGGCGCCAGCAAGATCGTCGTCATATGTTGCTAGTCGTCACCTTTCGTCGAAGATTCTGGTTTCTCGTCTTGCTACAAAAAATCCCGCCCACGCCATTTCTTACAATCAATCCAGTGCTGCTGCAAATACTGATAATCTACTGCTCGACGCTGCAGCTGCTCAACCCCTCAAAACTTGGTCATGACACGCACACGGACCATTTAAGCTTTGCAAACCCTTTCATTGGCTACTGTTTCATCAAGTGCACCTCACCGCCAGATTTAAGCAGCCCACGCACATCTTTTATAACACTCCCAGAACCTACATTCCGTCTGCCCCGTCACTGCTGTGTTCATTCAAAACCCATCTGCCATGACTGACACACCCCAGACGACTGCGGGCGCCAACCCGCACGAGGCAAAGGTGCTCGAGCAACATCTGGACCCCAGCTACGACTTTTCGGAATTCGATCCAGCAACACCAGTACAGGATGAGGGCCAAGGAAGCTCTTCCAACTCTACCGACCGTCAGATGCCAGAATCCTCGTTGCGCCTACAGGGTGGTGACATCCACCGTGACCTGTACAAGATTGCGGCGCAGAACAGACGCGAAAAGTTGCATAAACGAGCAGCCACCTTTTCAGAGCCCATTTACTTTGGTGATCAACGCCGCCCCTCTAACTCTACCGTTGATCATGATGAGCTTCCCGTCCGGGATCAGCTCTTGCCAGGTGGACTAAGACGACAGTATCTGCAACGGCAAAGCAAGCGTGTCAGCTACATTTCCGAACCTGTTACGCGGAACTTCATTTCCTTCCTCGCTCTCTATGGCCAATTCGCTGGTGAAGATCTTGAGGAGTCAGACGACGAGTCTGCCCTAACGGACGAGGAGGAGGCTCAAGGTGAGCGTAGGCCGTTGTTGGGACATCGCCAGAGCTCGAGAAAGTTGAGAGCCCAAGGTGATGCCAACCAAACAAAGACCTTTTTCACCCTTCTCAAGGCCTTCATCGGTACCGGAATCATGTTTCTGCCCAAGGCTTTCAAGAACGGTGGAATGCTGTTTTCAAGCATCACTATGATCATGGTATCTGCCATCACAGCTCTATGCTTTGAACTGCTGCTGGCAACGAGGAAGCGTTATGGGGGTGGTGGTTATGGTGACTTGGGTAGCATTGTCGTTGGCCCAAGGTTTCGCGCCCTTATCCTGGTCTCCATCACCCTCTCCCAAATCGGCTTTGTCTGTGCTGGTCTCATCTTTACGGCAGACAATCTGGCGTCCTTTCTCGATGCCGTCACTCGTGACAAAGCACCCTTATCTACGAACCAACTCATTCTCATCCAGGTTGCCGTTTTGATCCCCATGTCATTCATTCGGAACATATCCAAACTTGGCCCTGCAGCGCTGCTTGCCGATGTTTTCATTCTTATCGGCCTGACCTATATCTACTGGTATGATGTCTCATGGATCTCCAAGATGGGCGGCTTCCATCCTTCCATTGAGCTTTTCAACCCACGCGACTTTACCCTGACCATCGGCTCGGCAATCTTTACCTTTGAGGGCATCGGTCTTATCCTTCCCATCCAGTCGAGCATGAAGGAGCCTGAGCACTTCAGCAAGCTACTTTACATTGTCATGATTATCATCACAGTCATTTTCACCTCGGTAGGCGTGCTTTGCTACGGTACCTTTGGTGAACACGTCTCTGTCGAAGTCATCACCAACTTTCCGCAGAGCAGCAAACTTGTCAACGCTGTTCAGTTCCTCTACTCCATGGCCGTTCTTGTTGGCACTCCTGTCCAACTCTTCCCTGCCATGCGTAACATTGAGCTCAAGATTTTCGGTCGCGCATCCGGCAAGCAGAGCACCATGACCAAATGGAAGAAGAACGCTTTCAGAACCGTGCTTGTCATTGTTTGCGGTCTCATTTCTATTCTGGGAGCTAGCGACCTCGACAAGTTTGTTGCTCTCATTGGTAGCTTCGCCTGCGTGCCATTGGTGTACATTTATCCAGCCTACCTACATTACAAGGGTGTGGCAAACCGTCCTTGGGAGAAGTTTGGTGACATTACCATGATGATTGTTGGGCTTGTTGCAATGGTATACACTACCAGTATTACGATTGCGAGGTGGTCTGAAACTTGAGGGTAGAAGAAGGAGATGAAGAAAAAGGCATAAAGAGAAGCGGAAGAGGAATCAAAACACACGATGGATTCTAGATGATGTATCACTGTTGCATAGTATGTTTGTCACACGACTGGCGTTTTTTGGTTTTGGCTCGGAAAATGGAGGGGAATTGTTGCATGTAGTTTGTGCGATTTTGAGCGTGCATTTACATTTCGTTTTGTCACATGGTACATACAATAATGTCATGAAGAGGAGAAAAAAACAAACAAAGAAAAGAATAACATCTTGTAGTCTAGGATCTTGCTCAACCTACGAAAACGAGACTAATTAAATGTACAGTCATGAGAATATGGAAGAAGCAAAATAGGTAACTACTACACGCATCCATTATATCCCTCCCAACCAACATCTCCATACGCGTAGTCCGCCACACCCCCATCCTCCCCCTCCTCAACATACACACGACGCTAAACCCGTGCTTCTCCCAAAAAGCAATGACACCCGGCAAATACAAACCTCGCGACCCCATCTCGCACCGCGCACCGCTCCAACGCACCCACTTAGCGCAGATGCAAGCCCGCAACGCCGAAACAGCAGCAGCACAAAGAGCCGCACTACCTCTGCGCTGCGGCGGGAAGTACGTGAAGCAGTGGCTGATACGGGACGAAGCCGATTGTAGCTATGATTTCTTTTTCTTGTCCATCTTTTGGTTCTGAGGGTGTGTGTGCCGATGCGTTGGTTGCGAAGAGAAAACTGCCTGAGTGGATGCAGCGCGTGACTTCATCGTCGGGTTGGGTGCGCAGCTGCGGAGAATGTTTTGCGGCGGGTGTTGCTTGATGAAGCGGGCGATTTGGGGGGTGGTTGTGTGCGTCATGGGGTGGATGTGCCAGCATGGTGGTGTGGTTGGAGATTGGGACATGGTGGTCGCTAGTATGATGTATCTGTATGTAAGCCAAGGTATACGAGGCTGGCCAACAGGGTGAAAGCGTTTTGATCGGCTAGCACGGATATGGTAATGCTAAGTCCGGGGAGAAGTTCCTGGCCACTGGATGGGAAGAAGAGGGTTGGTGATTTTGCATGTTTTTTCATGTTTTCTTTCTATACTTCTTTGGTTTCTATCGTTCTGCTTTATATAAAATCTCATCGATTAGACAGCATTGAATAGTGCATGTCAACCATGGACAATGCCAGGCTGCAAGCACTTCCCTTTGATGCACCATGTATAAACTTGATATCGTCTCCAGTGTCTGGCGTCCCATACTTTCACTAGTCCGTGATGTTGGAGCCGTCTCATACATCTATGAGCACGGCTGTAGTTGCACCTCCATTGGAATCAACACCTCCATTGGTGTTAGGTTCTTCATGGTGTTGTTCATTGCTGGAATTCCCATTCGGTGTGATCCAATCCCGAACATTCAGGTCGATCCCGTGGTGTGAAGAAGGCATTTTGCACCATGAAACTCTGCCTTTCTTGCACTCTTCGTAGTGACATATATGGCCTCTCATGCAGAATGCATCGCGGCATTTTCCGGCATTGCGGCATGGAAGTGCTCTCATCAGATATCTGAGACAGTGACGTTCGTTGGCGCTAATTTGGCCATGGTAGTATAGGCAAGGTTTGGCGTTGCACCCATGGCCCAGCTGGAACATAGTGCATAGTTTTTTCGTAGCAATGCAAGCTCCATACTCTCTCCACTGCGCCTTAGTGGGTGCATCCATGTGTCTATCAATACGATCGCCGGACGCGTTGATTGGTATGACCCCTGATGCGCTGTTCTTGGGAAGAGAGACTGTTGGGGCAGGCGGTATGCGTGTCCAGCTCGCTGAGGCTCCTCTTTGGGAGCTTCCGGTGACGGAAGACATCGGACTGGCATGTTTCTCAGACTGCTCGCTCTGTCAATATATCAGCAGTGTCCTATATATGCTGTGGGGCACAAGAGTTGCAGTCAAGCTACTCACTTCGAAGACGTTGCGTGTTTCCGTTATATGTTTTGAGGCAGCCTCATTCCCATCAAAAGACTCGAAGATTTGCGGCAATGTTACACTCCATAGGCCCAGATTGGTCAGACTTGTATCGTCACTGCTTCTCTGGATAAGAGTGATCTTCTTGGCGAACGAAACATGCTTTTTGAGTGTGCGCATGTATTGTACGCTGCCACTTGCGCAGAACAAAATATGGCTGCAAGCAGAGTCCTTGATGTGCATCTCGAACAACCCTGCACTGTGATCAGCTGTGTTTAGTAGAGAAAAGTGGTATCACTTACCACAAATCTTGCGCTCGACAACCTCATCGCCAGCGACATCGACGAAGTCGATAGAAACATCACCACGAGAGAAGCCTGCGGCAAACGCCCCAAGGCTTCGTGGGTATGTGGGTTTGTGGAAGCCTCTATTTCGGGTAGCGTATTGATCTGCGGCTTCGACCGACAGCTTCTTAAGGTTGGCGTATACACAAATCCTCACGCGACATGTCTTCCTAATGAATTGTTGCGTCATGAGGTACTCGGTGACCGCTTGTTTGAGCACTGCAGCGGCCTTCTCACCACCGCTCTCGGCGCCGTGCAGATAGTTGTCTTTGAACTACAAACGGAGTCAGTAATCGGAAATCTGGCAGTGCTATTGGCTGTACTTGCGTTGTGACTGTGTGCGTCCACTAGCACGAGTATATAGGAGTCTACCGTGAGCTCATGCGCGTCCGGTATCACCGGAACGTCACCGATAGAGCTACTCTTCAATGTGTTATACCTAGCCAGCAGTCGGTGGTACTCGAGTTCAATCACGTCTGCCCGGCTCACCATGGGAACAGCCTGGGTGAGGTGTCAGCAGCGTCAGTGGATTATATAAAGGATTTTAGTCACCGTAGGATCCCTCAGAAGCAGTGCGGCATTGTCGTCACCAAGAAAATCGGGAATATCCCCGGACATTGTGTTGATTGTTTAGGGGTGCAGTATAGGAGAGGGGTAGGTGGAGGACAATTAGAGGATTGGCTTGTTTGGCCAATATATATGACAGGAGCAGCTAAAGGCAGCAGGGTTTGTATGACTGGACACGAGTGAACGCAAACGGAGTGCACCTGCCCTATGAAACGAAGACAACACGTGGTACACAGTGAACCTTCCTTTCACTATGCTTATCAATAACGAGGCAAACTGATTCACTTCACTGGCAGGGTGAACTGCGATACTATTATGTCGTATTCAGTAGTTGGCCACTATTTCGGGGCTGCAATGAGCAGTATGAGCGATGGTCTTTGGAGCGATGGGCAATATTGATGGAGCATGAAATTGGCATCAGCAAATGGTCCGCACCAGGTCCCGTTACTATCTCTGGAAGCCGAGGGGAACTCGGCAGCTCTTTTGATTCTCAAAAAGAAGGATATCACAGTAATCTGATTGTACAAAATCAAAGATGAGGACGTAGTCTGGCCCCAGCTTATCACTTACTGCGAATGCGACGGGATATTCTTTTTTCGGTTCAGGGTACAGAACGGCTGTCAAACCCCTTCGAAAAGCATGGTCCCGGAAGTTTGCATTGGCTTTCAGTATTATCGAGAACAGTGTGATTCCTTATGCAGCAAGTGTGCATGCTATGATCTGGTACTATTTATCGATACCACAACATTGGCATTGTACAATCCGCAGAGCTGAGAATATTACCCCGGGGAATAGGATCGCAGTAGGTTGATCGATAGGCCGAGGCCCAGAAGCCGTGACAAAGATAGCCTGGTGGTCAGTGTTCGATGGCTGCAGCTGCAGGCGATTCCCGATGCGTGGGAGTGTGGGAGGGATAGCCAAATAAAAAAAGTCATCGCATCTCAGCCTTCCACAAGAGAAATCAGGATACACGATCGAAGCTACTTTCTCAAAGCCCATAAAGACAATGGTTGTTATGCAGAATCCAAATCGGCCATGTCACCCCGCGACGTGGCTACACAATGGTCTGAAAAGGGAGAAAGCGGGCTTGGCAGCGCTCGGGCCAGCGCGATGTGCGGCCCACGCCGATTGTTTGGACTCGTCCCGCGTCACAACATTGAAGGCTCAACACACCCACGCCCAAACGACATCCACCCCTCAGGATAGCTTTTTTAGTCTTTGGCTCAGCTACAATTGATTAGGACCACTTTGTATAGACATGTCTAGCTAGCCTAGCCCGCCCATTACCTTCACCCGGAACGCGACTGCCACCACCGCGACGCGCTTCATTCAACCCTAACACTTACCCAAAAACATATTCGACATGGCTACACGTACCAAAGCACCCACAATCGGGTCCGCCGGATGGATCCTCGAAGAGCGCAATCAGTCAAACACGCTTGTCGCGCAGGAGCTCGAGGATTTCGGCTTCTCTGTGCGCAATGAGCTTGAATGGCTTAACGAGCACATGTTCGACATACTCGCCAGCGACAGGCAGTACGTCGCGTCCCCCGTGCGAGTGTGTGCCCCATACTGACCTACTACTAGACCTAACCTTGATGTCTTTAAGACGCCTGGCAAGCTGCGCGGCAAGACGCCCCGTACAGCGCGCAAGAAGGTGGCCGATCGACAGGCATGTTCCTTCCCTGTGCGTTTTGGTCTCGTATACTGACAGCAGACAGCCGCTCGCCAGTATCCAGTCCGCAAACCTACAGCAAATCCTGAGCCCAGCAGAACAGAGCCTGAGAAATGTAAAGGCTAGATTCCAGATTGCCGAGGACGCGGCCAAAACAGTTCGACACTCGCCCGCGGCCCGCACGCCAATCGCACGACAGCTCTTCTCCAAGCCGGAAAGCGCTGGCAAGGAAAATGTAGACAGCAACCATCATGCTGCGCTCTTTGAAAAGCAACAAGCACATGCTATCGCAGCACTCCGGAGCCCTATCCAGTCCACCCAAGATACAGTCGAGTCTTCGCAGGCCAGCGACGTCTTCTCACCTATGCAGTCACAAGAGACCCAACCCACACAGCCCACTAATTCCTTCAGGCACTCGATAGAAGCAAAACAAACAAGACGCGACACAGGCGATTCCTTTGTCTCTGCAAATGAAGGCTTCTCTAGCAAGGATGCGTCCAAGGAGGACTCGCATGCAAACGATATTAGTGTCATGGATGTTGACGGCGAGCACTCGCGCTCCGATGCCCAGGATACTATGCTGCATCACGACATTTCCGATGCAGAGGACGCCGACATGGAAGAAATGCACGAATCTCCCGACCCACCACGTGCTGTTTCCGAGCCATACAGCATCTCTGCTGAAACCCATGACGCGCTCGACGCGCTCGACACGGCCAACAACCGCGCACTCATGCCAGAACCCAAGTACCTCGCACCAGAGCAATCCACAACACCTGCCGGCCCTCCACCCGCCCTTCTGGAAGCCAACGTTCACGATGACACTGTTCTTCACCATGGTATTGACGATCAAATGGAAGTTGATGATGAGGATGATGTGCGCTCCCCTTCAGACAACTCCAGCCCCGTAAAGCCGCTTGTTAGGAAGAGCAGCCTTACGTTTTCATCTCTTCCTGCACGTGAGCCGTTGCTCCCCAAGAAGAGTATGGGCAACCGCGTGTCGCGCACAAGCCATATTGATCAAAACAAAGCTCGCAACAGCCATATGGCAAGATTTACTGGAGGCAAGAGTCTGGGAGGATCGCAAATTGCTTACCCTGCTGAGATGCATCACGAACACAATGACGAGGATATGGACGTTGACACAGAGCGCCCAGAAGTTCCCAAAGAAGAATCCGAGTCTACCAAGGCTCACAACAAGACTTCCACTCAGCGTTTGTTCGAGCGCATCAACATGCTCAAGCAACAGAATGAAGCCCCTACGCGGATCAGCCAGAACATCACTTCACAGTCTTCACAACCACAAGGATTTTCGACGCAACCAGAGGAGGTTGCATCCACACAACCTTCCCAACTATCATACCCAACTCTCCCACCACCAGAACCTACACAGGAAGAAGAAGATGACGATGACTGGATATCACCAGTCCGGACAACAGCACCTGCGCCTAAATCACTCAGACCTGCCTTTGGCAAAAACCACACTACCGAAGCCCGCCCCTCTCCCCTCAGGCCTGTACCTGCAAGCCTTATTTCAGCCTCAAATCCAGATCTTACTGCGGATGCTGAATCAACCACCCCTATTGGCTCTCCAACTAACAGGCGATACATGGACGCACCTCTGAGTGCCTCAAAGTCAAAGCTATACTCAGCGTTCCGGGCAGCAAAGGATAAGCTAATTGGATCAACTGCCACAAGCGCCCAGGCGAAGATGGACACACTCAAGGAGAGCCCGGCAAGACCCAAGTTGCCCTCGCATGATTCATCAGACGATGCATTCAGTAGTCCCAGGCGCGTCGAGAGGCCAATTTCCATTTTCGATCACATGCGCTCGCCCTCCAAGGACTCTGACAATTCTAGTAAAAGTGGCAGCAGTCCCTCCAAGGGTGATGGCCGACGCACTCGCAGCTCCACTGAGCGGGAGAAGCAGAAGGAGAAGGAGACAAGAGAGAAGGAGGTTCGAGAGGCCAAACAGCAGCAACGCACAGAGGACAAGCTCAAGCAGATGCGCGAGAAGGAGCAGAGCAAGGCAGCCGCACATGCTCAGAAAGCCAGGGCTATGGGTGCAAAGACACCAACCGCCATGTCGTCTCAATCAAGTCTCAGGTTGCCAACAGCCACGGCTAATATCAAGACTCCATCACAAGCGACTCAATCTGCCCAACCAGCCACACAACAACCGATACTTCGACCTGGCATCCCCCGATCCAACACAGCGACTTCAAAAGAAGACGTCGACTCGGCGGAAGATATGCCACCACCACCGCCACCAAAGAGCTTGCTACCGACTACCAAGCCGGCCAAGGCACCTCTCCGAGAGCCCAGGAAACTGGCGAAACCCACAAGCAAGGACGCTATTCCCAAGGCGAAGGCGCCACAGAAAATTATGGTCAACCTCAAGAGCAGTCACTACGGCCAAGCACCTCCACCAGCTCCACGTCCAGCTACGGCAGCTGCCAGGCCTATATCTGCAGCACCACAAGCTGCTGGTAAGTCCACAGCTACAGGAAGGCAAACACCAGCCGGAACAACACGACCGGCTTCAGCTCTGTCTACCAAGTCTGGACCTTCGTCCAAAACTGTACAGCCTCTCGCTAAAGCGCCAGCTCCTCGAGCAGCCCGACCTCAGCCGCAGACTGTTGAGAAGCCCAAGGCTCCAGCATCACAACCTCCACGATCAGACCTTGGCGCTGCACGACCTGTATCACGGATGCAGACGGTGCAAGATGCCAATCGCATCAACATTCCCCCGGTTAACCCAGCTAAGCCGCCCCCTAAGCGACAGTTCCCCGGTGAAGGCGATGAAACTCTACACCGTCCAGCCAAACGTCCTTCACAACAAGCAAAGAACTTGAACCCGATTACACCAGCTCACGCGCAGTTTGCCAAGGGTAAGATTCCTTTTGCAGAACCCGCCCACCAATCACAGTCTCAACCGCCGCAAATACAATATCCCAACGGGGAAGACATCAAGCTTCCTGAGATCATGACAGACTCTGAAGACGAAGACTCTGACAACGAATTCGAGCCGCCAAGCTGGGTCAACACGCCTAATCTACGTGAGATGCTCAGCAACCAGCAGCTCATGGACCCTGAGCATATTTTTGGACCGATTGCGCCGCTGGAGATGGAGAAGGTGTTCCCCAACAAGGAGCGCCACAAGCGGTTCCGCGAGCGGACGAGCAGTGCGTACTGGGCCAATGACGAGGTGACTGCCGAGGAGAAGCGCAAGGAACGCGAGGCGAGAGAGCGGCTTGTACGGGATGGCGGGTGGACGTATAACCCATCGCCACTTCCCAAGCAATCTGGACCTTCTCGGTAAAAAGAGAGAGATGAGGCTTTTTTATGAAAGAAGACAAAAGGTTCTGCGTGTGGAGGGGATTCATGATGAATGGTGGTCCCTCTATCTCTCTCTCTCTCTCTCTGCCTTTGATTATTTTTGAAGCAGGTTGTTGCGTTCTGTCTTGTTTTTATTACATCAGCATGGCTTCCCCTTTTTCGATTTGAAGCGTTTATGGGAGAATTGACAGGATTGCATGTTTATTTGCATATGGCCATGAAACGGGGGGGAGAAGGGATCCGTTATGCATGAAGAAGTATCCTACTCGCGGCGTTTGTTTGTTTGTTTGTTTTTTCCTGTGGGAAAGCGGAACTCTTCTTTTACTTTTACTTTCTTCTTTTCTGATGGAAACGAGTACGGCTTATTCCCTGTTTCCATCTACACCCCCCCCCTTCTTTTTTTTAAAACTCTTTCTTGATCGAGTAGTATATCACGGAATGAAACGAACATTGTGTTTTTTTTGTCGTTTATTACTTGGTTTCTCGTTCTTCCCTTTTCTTTTCGCTTTGGCGCAGTGGATGTGTGTATATAATGTGGACGAGAGGGTGAAAGTGAATAATGGTTTAGATATGGTGTTTAGTAGTCGAGTATATAACTACAGGATTTTATGCAATATGGCACATTGGGGATATGTATGGGATCACAAAGATATCTAGGAAGTAATGCATGAATTCATTGACGTATAAGGTGTAGTTTTGACAAAGGGTGGAGTGAGTTTTACTTTGTTATGAACCTAGATGGACCCTTCATGTTGGTATTGGTGTTTTTAAAAGGTATGAAATGAGAATATTTTTCTTCCACTATGATGATTTGAATGAGGTAAAATAGTCATTCTCACGGGCGAATAGTATTTACAAGTCAAAAGTGTCATGTTGTTTCGTGAACATGGACAAAGAAGTCATGAGTGTTCAGTGAAACTATGCATTAGCTATAGAAAGTCATGTGTAACTACGGTCGCTAAGGAAGATCATAATATTGTAAAACACGCCCGCTGGTAAACAAAGTCATGTGTGTACTGGTATCCATAAAGCCCGTCCAATTCGCAAAAACCCTCGCCACAACCAACATCAGCATCCAGTGCGATGTTGTATCCATCATCGTGTTTCTATCATACAAGAGTCGGAGTGCAACTCAGCGACTGTGGTCAAAGTTCAGACGCTGGTGGTGTCTGATCGCGTGTTCCAAGAGGCGTCTGAGGACATTCTGCAGGCATTCTAGACCTGGCTCATGGCGGGACCACGGCGGGTGCTACGGAGGTTGGCACCGCTGCCACGGCCATTCATGAGGTTGAAGGCGAGGGTGGCGACAAAGGCGGCCCATCCGAACCAGAGGAAGGCGGTGGTGGCCTGGGCTTGACGGCAGTTTTGCTCAGTGTTTGGCGAGCTGTTGAGGACGCTGTTGGAGTGTGTGTATGCCTGAGCAGTGTTAGATTGAGCTCGCGAGTGAAATAGCTACAAAAATACTTACCGAGTTGGAGCAGCTGTGGGCACCAATGTACGAGGGAAGTGCGACGGCAGCGCAGAAGCCAAAGATGACACTGAGGGCATCGAGAGCAATGTCGACAACGGGAATACTGAACCTTTCGATGAAGGACGTGGGCAGGAAGTAGAGGAGGGTGAGCAGCCACCAGACGCCGACGAAGAGCGAGTAGTTGATGATTGAGTGGGTTCCGGCCGTGGCACGCGCAATGTTGTTACCCATCAATGCGGTGACAATGACGGCGCAGATCAACTAGATGGTATCAGCAAGGCTGTCTTTTCGTACGGTAGCGATGATACTGTGTGTACATACCTGCCAGGCGCGGAGGCCCATGGACAATGCCCTTGACACCATTTTTGCTGATATATGTGTGTATGTATGTAAGTATTGGTAAAAAGGACGGATGTGGGGGAGATGCAGGATGCAGCTGGGATGGGGAGAGTAGGCTGAGCGAGGATTGGGTTGAGAGACGATGTTTTTCTTGCAGTGGACGGTGGTGGGCTGAGGAAATATGTATCGCAGTCAGCGGGAGGCAGCGGCCCTGCAGCGTCATCGCAGACCCCTACGTCACCCCAGGGTCCTTCCGACGCAGCCCTTTCCGGAAACATCGGTACTTACACAGTAGGCCCTCGCTAACTCCGTCGATCACAAAACGATGCTGCTGCAGGGCTGCAAAAAAGGCGTCTGGGTGTCGAGGCGGTTTGGATCGAGTGTGAAGTGGATTCTCAGAATTAACCCCAAAAGGCGGGCTTGTGGCCTACATGTATCTTTTATCAGGCGTTGGGCGGGTGTTGTCAGCGTTGCTGCGCAACAGAAGTGGTGAGGATGCAGGTATAGCCAGGGATGCTCGACTTGCGCCATCAGCCACTGGATGACTGCACCGCCGCCCGACCTGTTCCCTCCGAGGGAGAGCTACTGCACTCTCCGACGTAAACTTCTTCATCTATGACATGTGCTTTTGTCCAGACCCTCGACCGCCGCAAATCCATCCCTCCTCTTGTCGTAGTTCATGTCCAGTATTCCCCGGATCGACATGATCGTCATCCTTACGCACACCTGCGCTGTCTCTGCACCTCGCCCATCCAAACGCTTTTGAAATGTCTACTACCCACTTGACCTGTGTATTTGATAAGAACAAAAAAAGACGTATGCCTAGTCGATTACACTTTCGTTGACTGCCGATATTTCCGCTGTGGACATGTCAGATCCTGGCGCATTGTTTCATAGCCCCGCCCGATTAGCCCGGTCAGGCCTATCACAGAGCCTGGCGCTTGTTATCATGACCTCCACCATTCGCATGCTGTAAACACACCCAATGATTCTCTCCTCCTATACCACTTCCTCAAACATCACGCACATTTCAAAACCCCGCAACAAAAACCGTCTCATTTACCCAGCTATGTACAACCCGTATCTGTATTGCAAAGACAAAAATCTTGGTCTAGGCGACTTTTGAAGGCTGCTTGTCCACACACCCGTCGCCCCTCTACAGTGCGAGGGTGGCGTCGACTGTTCAATCTTCGACATGTCTGGACAAAGAGCGATAAAATACTCCTGTCCACACTCCCTTGTGCCACTGAACAGGCTTCAAACGAGTGCAATCCTGTCGGGCCATGTTTCCAATACCATTCAAAGTGTATCATAACCTACTTGTTTGTCCATGGCTTCTTCATACCCCTCAGGTACTGTGGGGCCTTTGTCCGGTCCCCAAAGACGACGGAATTAATGTCCCATTGTTGCATTGACCAAGATACATCATCTTATTGCCTTGCCTTCTATTGCCCGGCTTGGGCCTGGTATTGCTTCATACTCGATCCCGTCCAAGTCCGATTGTTGTAGAATCAAAAGGCAATACTGTCGTCTACTCGCTTTTGTCGGTGTGGCCTGTGCAAGGGCGTTGTCACTCGACATTGTCTACATTGTGTAAATTTCTTTGTTATCCACGTTTTGGTTTCCGGCTGGACAGTGTGCTATCCCCCAGATTTCTGCATCGTCCATCGTCGGTTTCGAGGCAAATTGAGGGCACTGTCCGACACCGCCCTGGTATGTGGAGGCAAGCTTGATGTCAGTCTATCATCTGCACATACTGGAAGCTCGGCAGCGCGTAGGCAAACACGTGTAAATGTTTTCATACAGTCGCTGCTCGTGCCATTGAGCTTGTATACTGATGAGTCGGGGAATGAGATCATCCCACCCACACGGGTGAGCTGCTATCCGCGTATACAGGAGAAACTCTGACGGTTGACTCGATCGTGAGGGTGGCCAGGAGGGTTGAGATTGTTGTTAGTTTAGACAGAGGCGGATCTAACAAGCGCTGTCATGCAATTAGTTGATACAAGCTTTCTCTTACCGTGCAATCTTGGACCATGGTAGGGCAATGGACAGAGTCAATGTAGTTCAAGTCAGAATATCCGTGCACAGACAATCAAAGGGCCTGGAGCCGCTGAGTAAAGTTGGTGCAGGAACAGTAGAGAACCTAGTAGTTCCAATGCAGACTCAGGAGGAACGTGTGACTTGCCAAGACATTCAAAGAGCATCGGTCTTGCCTGTCAAACTCGTAGTAACTGTTTACCCACATGCATTTCAATGCTCGCAGTGCCCGCTTGGTGGTTTTGGTGGCTTCGATAACTTCGAAGATCTCCCGCTTTACCTGCCTAGCAACCGACCAAAGCGCTTGCCACAACGAACGGAGAACCCTCCATCACCCACACTTCCAACTCCTACCCGCTCCAATCCTACAATGACAGAAAAAGGTAGAGGTCATCACATGTCCCTACCCATCTTACATCCTCGAGTTCGTGGCAATCACCAGGAGGTTTTGGCACACCCTACGGTGATCCAGTCCCGGTGATGATACCTCGAGCCCCGACTGCAAACCTGCCCCGCCTCCAAGACTACACCCACAACACAACCACCAGGACTTTTTCTAAAAGTCAAGGCCCTTCTTGCTCTTGGATGAAGCTGACGATCCTTGCTCTTTCTCTTATCCCCTGAGATGAATTTTGCTGACCTCGACCGATTGCAATCTCCACGGGCAGCTAACAGACTTCTCAGAGCCACTCATACAGCGTACAGCTACACGATTGAGCAGTCTACACAAAGACGGACTCACCTTAAAAAAAGATAAGTCTAAGCATCCCTCCGACGTGCTCTCCTGGCACTGCTCACTGTAGGGACGGGGCATCAAACCGGCAATTGCCGCCTTGCAGATAATCGTCAGTATACGGAAAACACACAAACCCGTTTGGTACTGCCAAGGATACCGTCGTGGAAGATACTATCTTGAACACAAGAGACTACTTTGCTTAGGGATAGCGACACCGGAGATCCGGAAATCCTCGACAAGGGATACAAGAGGTAGCATGTGATACCCGCCTGCAGCCCCCTCTGCAACAATGCCATTGTTGAAAGGGCAAAAGGCGACCATCTTTGTCGTAGTGGATCGACGGTTGTCGGGCCACCATGGCTCGTCGACAGTCTCGAACATGGCCCGATGCGGTCACAGACAGGGTTTGTGTCAAGTCTCAGCCCGCGACAGACTAACGGTCAACGTGTCCAAAAAGAAAACGGCAGTACAGAATGGCTCAAGGCTTGACAGGAACGGCAATTGGAAGCATTCTTTGCATCAGTCACATGCACTCCACGCGTGGCAAAGGTACCGAACGCCCAGCGAACGCGTCTCGGGTAGACACATCGAGACCCATGGCCTTGGAAGCCGAAAAGGCTGGACTGATCCGGATCGGATATAAGCCAGCAACAGGTATACATCGCCGTCTGACTGTCATCGGGAGGGATGTTACAAATCGGGCCGGAAGCCTGACCGGCGTATAGAGGAGGGCGCCCAAATATCAGAACCAAACTACTTGCTCCCGAGGAGTTTGCAGACTCCGCACGAGACGTTCATTACGCGCGGTTACGTACTTGACGGCATCAGTCACAAGCTTTGGAACAAACTTCTGCGTCACAACCAACGATGATCGAGGCATGTCTTCTGACTTGGCCCAAGAGAGGGGCTCTGGTGGGATCACGGCGATTTGAAGAGCGGGCGCATCGTTGACTGGGGTAGCTCATGGAGCTTGGCTGTTCTTGAAAACGCCAATGCCATGCAGCAAAATGCGGGGTTGGCATCAGCCAACATGCAACGCCGACAAAAGGGAACCTGTCCGACGGGCGTCGTACTATTATTGCATGTGCCCGGCAACAGCCAACACCGCGGGCATTGGAGCAGCCTGTCGGTTTTGCAGATGCTCGCCCAGGCGGCCAACTGTCGAGCAGCGTTGGGAGCATCGTTCGCGACTAGTTCCAGGAACGCTCGCCGTGCAGCCGTCGACTGTGATACGTACATCAAACACGAGGGCGAATAGGAGGGCGTCAAGGAGCTGCACAGAAGCGCCCACAGGATCATCGCATCGAGCGGGGCATGCCGCGGATGCGTCAAGCAGCTAAAGAGCTTGGTTGTCGAGATTGTTGTCGAAGGCGTAGGGGCGCGTGACTCAGTTGAAGTCTAGGGCTGAAAGCGACGGTAGTGCTACCCAAGGTCTCGCCATCGGCGATAGTGTCGTGGGTGAGGCATGGCGCTTGCAGCGAAGCAGAATGGCGTGCGACAGGCATGGAGCCTCTGCGTTGAGAAATGGCATCAGGATGGATGTGTTCCGACGGGCCCGACCGAGTCCAGACGGATCAAATGAGGGGCTTGTCGACGTGACCCCTGGAGGCGCATAGTGGATCAGCAGCTCTAGGGCGACGATGGAGGAGGCTCGCTGGCCTGACGCGAGGCGATGCAGGCGTCTTGTCGAAGGGTTGATGCTGAACAAGAGGGGTTGACAGGACAGATGATTTGATCCATCGGGCCCTGTCCGGTGGGCGTCGCTACCCCCCAACAGCACAGCAGCAATTTGCACCCGTTCGCCTGAAGCACGCACGGCTAGCCCTAGTTGGCCTGGCCGTCTCCGCATTTTCCTGCGCAACGACCCTACAGAAGCCCCTGACCCTTGGCCGGGCGTGTGAGCTGCAGAAGCCTCAAAGGCGTTGCATGTCTGCGTGTCTCTACGCTTCCGCTGATTTCCCCGTAATGACGGTCTTGCCTCCACCTGTTGTCCATCGTGTCCAACTGGCAGCTGTCCTCGCATCCTTCTACTGACATCGCAGCAAGCTTGTCGCGCCTGTGCTGACCGTGTGTGGCTCCCCCCCCTGATCTGACAAGGCGCGCGCGGAACGGCAGGGTGTGTGTCTTCTCCCCAACGTTTCGAACAATCGCCAAGACGAGACGCTGTTGCCATCACTTCTGGCCTCTTGTCCAAAGCCGTCCGCCTTCTTCGATAACATAACCTCTTTCTCAGTCGTCCGGGACACGGGGCGACATGTGCCTGCTCTAGTAGTCGCACATCCCTCCTACTCTACAGACTGCGGTCCTGGAAATTGCGGGATAGCCTGGGTTTAGCAGCGTGGCGCTTCCCCACCTAAGGACCCGAAGCCCTCTCGCCGATCCTAGGCACGTATGATCTCATGCAACAACTGATGCCATAGCGTATCGTGTTCGTGTTCGACATCTTCAACAAGAAAGACTAGGGATAGACTGGTTCAAGAATTTGGCGCTTGGTTTGCGTACGTTTTGAGGTATGTTGTTACCACTCGCTCCCTGGGCCCCGACGGGCTGCCGCAAGACGTTCTTGATGGAAAGCTGACATCTGGTTATAGTTAACTTCCAGATCGGTTTGTTTTATTAGAGTTGTTGTGGGATAGAGCTTGCCCGGTATGTCTTCTTTGTGCCGTAGCAGTAGCCGCAACACCCACTGTCCTGAGCATGCTGTGGCCATGTCTAATGACCTGGCCTGGCCAGACTCAGCAGCTGCTCTGCATGCGCTCCGCCGTCTTATATGCGTATGGAACCTCACGTTGCTGATGTTTCCAAACAGGATATACCGCTCTTTCTTCTGATAGATCTGCTTTGGGCATCGAGCTCGGCACCGCGTAATTTTCCTAGACAATCCTGTTAACTAGGTAAGCAAACTCCATCTCGTTTTACCTCCCTCCGTCTTTCTTCAATCATTCCGTCAGTCATTTCTTCTTTCTAGTCTCAGTGTGCATTCTTTTTTTGTGGTGCGGTTGCGGTGCGGGGAGGGTGGGAGCAAGGCCTTGCGGTGTTGGCGGAGATGGGGCAGCGGATGAGAAGTCAACAAGACCTCTATCAGCCGCTGTGCACATGTTCGCATGCATCACAGGTCGTTTTCTATCTCGAAAGAGATCTTGGGATGCTCGCCTGGAAGATGAGAAGGTGTTTGTATCAGTGTCTTGATGACGCTCAAGGTGTCGTGGCCAAGTTTCCTTTGAGGATCGTCACCATGGACAGCAGCACACTCTTGTTGTTAGGAGGCGAATCAATCAGAGCAACGCAACCATTTACTCATCTTTATCTTCTTGTCTCCTATCACTGTTTATGCTTTTGGGCACCCTGAGCACTACTAAGACCATCATTGATAACAGTAATCTCTAAAGCCATTATTGCAAGAGGCTCCTGCAACGAGCATCTCCATCGGTCTTTCCCTACAAACGTCTCTAGGCGACGGTCGAGCCACCTGAGCACAATAAGATAGCGCTGGCCCACGGACCCCCCTGCCTTTTCCTCCTTCGTACTCACCTTCTATCCACTCTCCTACCCCACCTCTCTTACCGTTGACCTTACCTCTACTCCTTCGATCCATCCTCTACCAATCCTCTTCTTGTTTCTGCGGTGTACCCCACTTGCACCATCATCCCCTTCTACCACGCTTCCGCGCCAATCAGCTCTTGTAGAGCAGCGGCGAGGCAGCATCAAGCTACCCCGCTAGACTCCATTGCAACAGACATAGTTGTTGCCTGCCACGCCAGGTAAGTCGGCATCACATCTATACTCCCGATCTGTCTCACGAGCTGTTCCTCTTCCTCCTGCTGCTGCTGCTGCTGCTGCTGTTGCTGGATGCCGTAGTTATCGCCCCTTTCTGATAGCGGGTCACGCTGACATACACTCATAGACTATTAAGAAGCTTTGACAGCTTCTGCTTCAAGAATTTGCACCTTTGCTAGTGTCAAGAACCCTACTGGCTGCTGTACACTTGGCGTGGTCGTCCAACTTGTCCATCATATACACCTAGAACTTACATTTTTGACATCAACGATCCAGGTATGTGCCGCATGCCATGTCTATCAACTCCTGGCTTCATCTATCTCAACTTTGTTACTCTAGCGTTGCCGCTTTGTCCTTTGAATACTTATACTGACAGCCAAGGCACTTGCCTTCACAGACAACTACGGTCTTCTAGACACATCCACTACCCTAGACGGCACATTCTCTTACACATCCTGCCACAAGGTACACCACTTATACGGTTTACTCAGTGCATTTTCCTTGAAAGAGATTGTGCAACTAGACAGCCACCTAGTCCCCATTCATTCATCCCCTAGATCTCAAGGTACGTCCATGTCAGTCATATAAGCTTTCGACGGTAGCTAACCTATCCAAGACAAAGACGAATCAACATGAGTTCCAACACATATAAAGGCGGCTTGGCCGTTGGTGGTTCCGCCCTCGACAAGTCCAAGTTACAGCTGCGCCGTCCAACGCCGGACAGTGATGTCTTGGCATCTAGTGATGATGACCGTGAGCACGTGGCTCCTGTCGTTCGCCAGGCCCCTGGCGCGTACCCTGCAGTACGACGCCCCTCTTCTGGTTGGCTCCATGACATCCAGCCGAACCGCAAATACTCGTTGCCATCAGTGTCATTTGCAGGGTCGCTACCGACGACGCCATCGCTCGAGTTGCCGCAGCAGACGCGTCCCAGCACTTCGGCATTCCCTTGGAATACGCCTAGCTTCACCTCGAGTTCAAACAGTCGCCTGAAGGAGGTTGCCCCCTCGCCTACCTCTGCGTATCCGCCTGGTGAGAAGCCTCTTGCTTCTCCCACCACCACGCACGAGGCCGACGACGGCATTGGTTTTCTCCTTAACCAGCAGGCTCCAAACCCATTCCGCAAGGCTGTCCGATCGCAATCCTATAGCATAGGTCAAGGCGATATCGAGCATCACCCTGTAAGCCGCTTCTCACGTCAACCCCCTAGTTCTAGCCTCCGTCACCGGCCTTCTAAGCCAAGCCTCCTTGGTGAGTCAGCCGTCGGTCTTTCGCAGCTGCGCGAAGACGACGTTGACGATATCGAGTCATCCAACGGTTCAGAGCACGGTGTGCGTTTACCTGCCGGATACTGGGAGCGAGAGCAGAAGCAAGCTTTGCTGAAGCAAGCCGCCATGGAGAATGCACGCGCTCGCAACCGAGCCACCTCCACTGGCTCGCCAGTCCTTCAACTGCAGCAGCAACGCCGTAAGACTACTGCTGGCTTACGTAACAGCGGGTACAACAACGCAGCCGAGTATGCTATCGAGGAGCTCGAAGACGTCGACCCGGTACTGAACGTCCCTGCTCCCGGACTCACTCGTCGTTTCAGCGAGCATGTCTCAGTCCTCAAGCGAGACCACGAGGTTGAGATTGTCGATAGTCCGCAGAAGCCGCAGTGGGCGACCGGCAACATCTCCCCAGGTGAGGCTGACCCCCTTGGTCGTCGCCACTCGTTTGCGCACTATGGAAGCTACAACTCAACGATGCCACTTTCGACTTTGAGCAACACACAGGAGGAAGAGGAGGAGTACATGTCCCCCCGACAGACTTCTCCTAACGAAGACAACGAGCCGTTTGATGCTGCAGCCTACTTCACTGGCTACGGCCCTGCATCTCGTGCCATCAATTCCTCGGCTATCTCGGCAGCTCATCCAGATCCGATTGTGCCCAACACCGCAATGTCTGCTGGCAATCCGTACGCTGTGCCCAACATCCTTGGACGTTCTAATCGTCGCCTGTACGTCGTCACATTCAAGTGTTCTCGTGCCGATATCTACTACGTATACGACAACACCGGGCTTGAGGTTCGCCGTGGTGATCTGGTCATTGTCGAGGGCGACCGTGGCTGCGATCTTGGCCAAGTCACTCATGCTGACGTGACTATGGAGGAGGCTAAGAAGCTGAAGGCCGAGGCGAACGATGAGCACTTCCGCTGGCTTGTCATGTTCTCTCAGTATTCTCTAGCCGGCACCCAGAACGATTCGGGAATGCTTGGTGCCCTTGCGCGTGCTAATGGATTTCCGAACCCCATGAGCCGCACTGGACTGGCAGGTCAGGGAGAGCCAGAGGTCATTAAGCCAAAGCTTATCAAGCGTCTGGCTCAACAGCATGAGATCATGGGTTTGCGTGAGAAGGAAGGTGGCGAGGCCAAGGCCAAGCGCCTCGGAGCACAGAAGGCCGCTGACCACAAGTTGCCTATGGAGATCTTGGACGCTGAGTACCAAGCGTAAGTGTTAACGTGCTCATGTTGGCTTCGCCTACTAATACATCTCAGTGATTACCACAAGCTCACCTACTTCTACTACGCTGAGTCGTACGTCAACTTCAACGAGCTTGTCACAGACTTGTTCAAGCAGTATAAGGTCCGTATCTGGATGTCAGCTGTCAACCCGGCATCTGTCGTCAACCCGGCAGGCATGTCTCAGATACCGCCACCCTCCGCCATTGGCCCTGGAGCGATCATCACTTCCAACACTAATCCCCCGCTCTCTGTTGGTCCTGGATTCGGCTCCAACAACAATCGTCCTGCCCAGCAGTATAGTAAGTCTATCGCTTCTTCCATTAACCTGTCAACTTGTTAATTGTGACTAGGTCAAGCCCGTAACCATGGCTCATATGGTAACTACGATGAGGGCTTCCACGCTTTCTCGCATCAGATCCCTGCCTATCCCACACAGGCTCAGTACAACATGCAACCATGGGCTCATGGCCAGCAGATGGCGCCTCACAGTCAACAGATGGCGCCTCATGGTCAGCAGATGGCGCCCCACATGTACCGAAACTACTATCCCAACGTTAGTGCGAGTGGCAGCCAGATGGCCTATGGAGCTGCTGGCTACTATCCGCCGACAACTTACCCTTCGTCTTACGGTGGAAACTACGTTCCAACCACAACTACGGCCGGATATGCTACCTCGCGCAACTACACGTCAAATGCTGGCCAGTCGTTCGTTCCCCATGTGCCTACAACCTATGGTGGCAATGTTCCTTACACTTCGGGAAGCAGCCAGTCCAACACTGGTGGTTACTATGGTACATCTGGACCACAAGTCAACGGTACCTCTGGCGCTTATGCGGGTAGTAGTGCGCACACGACCACCACTGCAGCTCACCAGAACAACAACTACGACCCTGGTTTGATGAATGCCATGCAGCACATGTCTCTCGGCAACTAGGTCCGCTCGCAGATGTAGCAACCCCAAGGCCTCTCCAAGGTTCAAGCTAATCTATCAACTCTGATCTTGTAGCTGTCTCTACGATATGCTACATTTCTTCTCCTGATTGATCGAATGTGCGACAAGATCAATTTCGACCACAGTTTGAGGGATTCTTCCAGACTGTGCTTTCTTTTAGTACCATGCTTTAGGGATCATTTAGGCGCATACGGCTGCTTCATGATGGATTTTACATCGGTTCATACTGTTCACTGCCCCAGAAATGATGGCAACGGCCTTACCAACTATCGGAAAACATAGCAATCATGTTTGCGACTTTCCTCTTCTTGTTTTCTTGTTTTCTTCTTTTCTTCTGCGTACCATTCAACTTTCCTTCCAAAATTTCCCTTAATGTCCCTTCTTTCCCCTACTGACGGCCCTTTACAAGTTATATCCTCTATGGAAAACTGGCTAGTCAGACATTATCCCATGCATGTCTTTGTAAACAAATGCCAATAGGGCGAAAATAAAAAAGCTTTCTGCACCAATTGCATGCTCCAAATTCGTTTTGTGACCAGTTGTGCTCTAATACCCAGGGCTGTCGAGATTCATGTCTTTCAGCGGACAAACCGTATGTAGACGTTGCATAAAGAGACTACAAAGTGTGCCGCCAGCAAAGAAATGTGATATGCAGATACTCACCCAGTTCCGGCATTTCGTGTGTCGAATACAATTACGTACACTCTTGCATATGACTAGTAAATTGTGTTGAGTTGCACCTTTCCTCCAATCTATTGTCTCACCTACTCTCCCCACCTCACTGTGACAGCTGTACACTGATTCACGACCTCAAAAATGGTGCGTCAACAACGTACTCAACCATTTGCTAAGAATGCTGGCAGTCCACAGACCTCGGGAAAGATGATGGGTTTAATAAGAATGGAGGCCAGTTGGTATTTGACCTATCTTTATCAACACCCAGCAGCTAACAGTAATCAAAGCCAGATGCTTGCTCTTGAAAGTCTCCTCAAAAGGCCACAACATGACAAAAAGGGATTTGATGAGCTGCTTGCAACGACAGCGACCGACCGGAACGAGTGCAAGGAAGGAATCGTACAGCTGAACAAACAGATCTAAGGACCAACCACAAGACGATGTAAAGAAGCTGACCGACTAAAGAGAAAGGCTGATGGTGGCTACAGTGAAATGGAGCAGAAACGCCACGACGACGAGTTGACTTCCACGATACTCGAGAGTCTCAGAACCCCAAATCGTCGCACACAACACGATACGCCGACTTTTGCAGGTACGAACATTGCAAGCAACGCCGTGTACGCATGCATCACCGACGTCCTTAGTGCTTTTCAGAGTTTGGTCAATGAATACAAGAGATTGGATGGCATGATCTGGAAGCTCTAAGAAGACAAAATGCATCCTATTGTGGATACATGGAAACGAGATATTGAAGAGACAGAAAATCAGCTCAAATTGGGAGCAAGAGTTGCACTTAAGAACGTGAGAGAGGTTTTGGGAGCTAAGGTAGCAGGCGGTGATGCGAAAGGACTAGCTGATGAAGATGGAGACATGGACATGAATGTAGGTGGAAAGGCGCAGCTGACTTGTGAGTTACTGGAGAGCCTGAGGTATGCAGAAAGGGGAGTCAAGCGCATGACCAAAGGGCTCCCCATGAACCAAGGCCGCTGAGTGCACTTGACACATGACGGCAAGGTCACGCAAGAGGCCACTGCTAAGCCTTGGAAATTCTCCGGCCGCAAACCTTGATAAAAACATGAAGAGTGGTTTTACAAGGGATGTCTCATACTGTATGTAGCTCGTTGCGAAATCAGTTCGCTCCACAATAAATGTAGCCATGATTTTCTCGCCATTCTGCCATTCTGCCCCAGCAATAGTTTACCACCGCCAGACGTGATAGGACTAGCGGCCGTGCACTGACCACCCCACACATTACGCGAAATATCGGTGTTCCGTCTTTTACAGCACCTCCAGCACGACAGCGTCGACAATCTACTAACCAACAGTCAAGGTATGTCGGCACGCTATTGTTGATTTTTTGTAGACTGTATACTGACATTGTGACAGATGGGTGCCCTCAAGTGTAAGCGCACGCCAAACCTAGCAATTCCACGCTCGCAGCTAATCCGCGGTAGATGTCGAAGAACTTCAGAAGAAGAAGCAGTCGGATATGATGCGCTTCTTGATGCGTGTCCGCGTACGTATAGACGACTGAGCTGGACAATGAACTCTGCTAACATCTGACAGTGCTGGGAGGTATGAGCACAATTCCCCGAGACTGCCCGTCTCAAATTGGTGTACTCGTTGAACTTTGCTGAGAGTGCATCGATAGCTTCGCCAACTTAAGGTCATCCACCGCGCCAGCCGCCCCTCGCGCCCCGACAAGGCCCGCCGCCTCGGATACAAGGCCAAGCAGGGCTACGTTATCTACCGCATCCGCGTCCGCCGTGGAGGTCGCAAGAGGCCCGCTCCCAAGTACGTACAATTGGCAGCGATGTGTTGGGCAAAAGTGCATAGCTAACATTTACTTCTAGGGGTGCCACCTACGGTATGCTTCGAGCGTCAGATTTTTCAGGCAGAGCAACAAACTAACAAACCAACAGGCAAGCCCACCAACCAGGGTATCAACCAGCTCAAGTACCAGCGCTCTCTCAAGTCGACTGCTGAGGAGCGTGTCGGCCGCCGCTGCGCTAACCTCCGCGTCCTCAACTCCTACTGGATCAACCAGGACTCGACCTACAAGTACTACGAGGTCATCTGCGTCGACCCCCAGCACAAGGCCATCCGCCGCGACCCTCGCATCAACTGGATCGTCAAGCCCGTCCACAAGCACCGCGAGAGCCGTGGACTCACTGCCACTGGCAAGAAGAGCCGTGGTCTTGGCCGTGGACACAAGTTCAACCACACCACTGCCGGCAGGAGGAAGACCTGGAAGAGGAACAACACCCTCTCTCTCTGGCGCTACCGCTAAATGCGCTGAGCGAGTGGTGTGCTTGGTGGGACGTCTGGTCGATTGTTTCAAGCGTATGGGCTGGCGTGAATGGAATAGGGTGTCCTGGGCTATGTAGCTTCCGCACAGCATCAAGGCTGGCAGGACTTTCAAAAATTAAATACCATGGATTCATGAAGTTTACGACGGACAAACGTAGAACCAGATGCCTTGATTGTGAAGTCACGTGGGTGCTGTAGTCGCCGTGAAGAGAGAAGGATTGCGTCTGACGAAATTTGCTTGACAGATGCAGGTGGTCCTTGGCTGGGCAAGGTCAGAGTGACATGCATGGCTGCTTCTTGGATAGCTGACGGGCCGGTGAGCTAGCTGCAGCAACGACGTCAGACGGGTTGCGATGAGAGCAAAAACGGGGAATGCGGCATGTGTGTTTGTTGCGATTCTGTCTCTGGGGTTTGTATGTATACATAGCTGATGCAGTTGTTTTTGGGGGCCCTTTCAGGATTGCACCAGGGATGCCTGTAGGCTGAAGCAAGCGTTGCCGTGGGCCCCTCGCAGCCAAAACATCTCAGCCCAACCCGCAACGCCTGCAGTACCTCGACGCCAACGCAACAAGCGGCCCAGGCTCCAATCGACGCAGATAATACTCGCGCCTGCTCTGCACCACTGACGACACGTACGGCTGACGAGGTGAATGTGCTAAGATTCCTGCTGCCGCAAAGCTTCACCTGGCTATACACAATGTTCCGACGTTCACGCGCGCGGCCAACCAACATCATCTGAGCAGCACTGCCCGGCACCCATACGAGGCTGTGAACCGCAAAGTCTCTGCAGGCTGCCCAGTAACCGCACCGGCACACACACGCCTACCCAGTGCCCTCAACTCCTCTCCCCCTCCTTCATAAGACAACCGTTGCCGCAGCCATGGTCAAAGCCGATCCCACGCGAAACTACTATGCCGACCTGAAGGTCTCTGCCACCGCTACCGAAAACGAGATACGCAAGGCTTTCCGAACGCTTGCGCTGCAGTACCACCCGGATCGCAATCCTGGGCGTGAGGCCGAATTCGTTGTCAGGTTTCAAGAAATCCAGGCTGCACACGAGATACTATGTGATCCTACCCAACGAGCAAAGTATGACGCAGAGAGGAGGAAATACCGGAATGCCTCTGCCTCCGCAAACACGCCCAACACGCCGAGAACAAGACCACCCCCCGCCCAGCGCAACACGTACACAACGAGTACCCCGAATGGGTCCTACTATCGCGCCCCTCCCCCGAGACCACAGGCACAGCGTCCCCCACCACCCCAACACCAAAACTCATATACCACGGGCGCAGACAGGTTTACAAACAAGAACTTCCGCCCGCCTCCAACCGCGCAAAAGCCAGACCCAAGGCCCAGAGATGCAGAAGCTCGGGCAAATGTATTTACAGCATGGCAGAAGATGAAGCAACCGCGGGGCGAGGACGCTCGACAACAAAGCAATAATGCCCACAGCAGCGCATACCCCAATCCTCCAAATAACCCCAACGGCACTCCCTTTGGCCGAAGTCAAAGCACAAGAGCGCCTTCTTCCAAGCAGGGATTTGACCCTTCGGTGCCTGGTGTCGATGAGGGACAGGCACGATCGTCGTATAGAAACTATGCTCGTCCAGCGCCAACGCCGCCCCACTCTACCACACCTCCCAAAGAAAGCCAGGCTGACAACGTTCCGTACTCGGAAGCTAACCGCGTTCGCACCCCATACTACTCTCATGCTGGGGGAGAGCGAACGTCCATGTTTGAGGGTATAGGTAGGTCAGCTAGTGTGCGCAATTCACCGACCTACACCCACAGGGCGAGCTCGTCACAAGATGCAGGCGCATACTCAGATTCAGGTCGCAAAGCACAAGCAAAAGCAAAAGCTGCAAACGGAACTGCAAACAAGCCATTTGCACACGGCTACTCCGACTCGAGCGACTCAGACTCTGAACCAGAGGTTTTCACAAAGAGCAATAAGCACCATGATGCTCCACCCGTGCCGCAACATTCGAGACCCCCTCCACCAACTTGGGCTCAGAGTGGCTTCATGACACCCGACCCAAAACGACAGAGTAATGGGGCTGCGAACCATATGCCAAACACCTTTAAGAGTAGGAGTGAAGAGAGCATCAATATGAAATTCTCGCCTTCGGACTGGCATGGCAAGTTCGAAGGCAGTAATAGTTACTTCGCTCCTGACATACCAAAAGGTGCCAGCGGAAAAGGCCGAACCTCTCCCACACGTGGCAGAGCTTCACAGCGCAACGTGACAGATCGGAATCCATTCGCTGCTCAGCCCAACCCGTTCGCACCCACCCACCCGATACCCCCTCCCCCTCCTGGGCCACCACCTGGTCTCAACTTTGCTCAGCCTCCAGTAGCTCCTCATGCTGCAAAATTCAGTCCTCAGGACTGGCAAGAGACATTTAAAGATCCGCATTGGGTGTACAATGATGCCAAGGAAACCTCGCCGCGTCGGCCTTCAGAAGCTACAAAGCGGCCAAAGGCGCCGCGAAAGGCGTCTGTGCAGCAAAATGGAACCTCCAAGGCACAGAGCCAGTCAGATGCATCACGACCCAAGTACCAAGCTTTTGCTGAAGAGCCAACAAGTGGTGATGCGGACGCAATGGATATTGACTCTGGGCCACCATCGTCAGACAAAAAGGGCACAACAACCGGGCCTACGGTGCCAAAGCTGAATACAACTTTGCCAGGCACCACACCGAACGGATCTAGCACTGCACCACCTTCTACCACCACAGCCAAGCCGCCTGCTGAGGGACTGAATGGCCTCGGTCCAGATTTCATCAAACCACTTGTTGAGCCACAGAAGAATGGACTTGGCGGAATGGCATCTGTCGGAGACGCACTGCCCTTTTCTTCTGAGGCATCCAACTCTCATCCCATAAAGGCGAATGCAGCAAAGAGTCTCAAGTACCCTGAAATACCCCAGGCGCCTCCTGTCCCAGCCAAGTTAGATTTGGCCTCGATTGACCACTACTTTGAACGCATGGGCTCATATGTAAAGTCGTACCGAAACTACTGCAAAGTGCTCACTGGGCACTTTGCTGCACGGAGCGTGGAGATGGAGGATCTAGACGATCACTTCATTCGCAACCGTGGGGAGACGACCAAGAAGGTTGGCTTTGTGAGCTACCTGGCTAAGATGGAAGAAGACGAAAGCGTCATGGAGACATGGAAGGTTGCACAGGAACGGCATATTGTTGCGCTGCAACAGTGCGCAGATGTGCGCACAAAGGCTTTGAAGTTGTACCAGACCCTTCAGGCCTAAGATCAGCGCGCCTTCGCGTGTTTGGGTTTGCAGGTGTGCTGACGTGCGTCTAGAAATGGAAGGAATGCGCTCCAGAACAGCGTCCGAGCTGTAGCAGAAAGTCTGGAAACGCTGGCTGTTAATGAGACCCATATTACTGCACGAACGGACAGACAGCGTTGGATGTCTGGTTCGATGTTGGGAATGAGGATGCGCAGTCCTACCAGACTTGACAGAGGCATGGCGGGTTTGAATAGCAAGGGCGCCTCAAAATACCAGCCGCTTTTGTCGAGAAAGAAGAAGTATTACGGTTTTGGGTAGCGATGGCGTTTTCTCTTGTCTAGGCATTATGAACACACTCCTGGTTGAAGCTGGGAATGATTGGAATGATGGTTGAATGGCACGCATGAGCAATGTCTAATTAGTATACACATCGAATAGATAGAATACATGACACGTCTACGACTACTATTGATCGAGGGCTGCTTACAAGTGTAACGCAATGACAGTATTTGTGGCTTTGAGTGGTGGGAGGACATGTTTCTTTCTAAGCTAGCGCGGCCAAGATAGGACGTTGCATTTACCTCAAACCGTTGCGTGTCTAAAACACGCACCACTCTTGATCACTGCCACACCCGTGTGTTGTAGCTTGCGAAACCCCAGGCAGCCGGAGTTTGACAACTGGCTTGAGGTGCAGAATGCTGAGAAAGGGAAGAGTTATACGCTTGTGATGGGTGGGGACGAAACATGGTTCCACTCCTTTCCCCTTTCTTAGCAGATGATCAGTTATGTTTCAGCCGACACGGTTCGCTGATCCCCACGACGGTGAAAAAGTCGAGAAATGAGATTCTGGCGTACGTACGATTTCCGCATGAGATTACTGCGTATGGGGAGTTGCAAGGAAGGGTGCCACACTGAGATAAGCCCCGTTGCGGCGGTACTTGGTCAGTACCTTGCGTTACAATACATATGTCGTGGTTACTCGAGCGGGATGCTCGGAACCTGAACGGTTCTTCTTCCTTTTCCTTCTTCTTGTGTTGTTTCGACTTGCCAGGGCCTGAGAGCCCTTTCTTTTCCCAACCGGTGATATTGAGGGCCCTTGGTCTCTACTAGGAGACTTCCCTGGCGGGCCAGTATGGTGGGTGATTTGCTTACAAAGGTCACATCACCCACGCCATCGCCAAGGGAGGTTGGCGGGGCGGCGATACAATGGGTGTGTACGAGGAGGGGGAGGATGGTGGTTATGATGGCTGTGTTGTTCTCGGGTTTTCTAGGGCTGACAGGCATGAAGCACCGTGAGGTATGCCGCTACCTACATCCAACATCTATGAAGCGGACGGTACACTGATAGTCTGGTAGGAATTGCCGTCAAGATACCGTGGCATGTCTTCATATTATCCCTGGAGAGCATATATTCCTACCCTGCCCGAATCCATAAGCTTGTCGTTCAAGACACCCTCGAATTTGACGTTACAGATTGAAAACGGCCAAATCGACCATGTACCGGCAAAACTTAAAAAGACGACGCCCAACTTCCACCTCGTCATGCCGTTTGAGTACGAGTCAAGCGACTTTTGCAAATCGGCGTTATCTGCCATGTTGCTCAACTACCCTCCACCGACTGTGGTACAGTTTAAGTCAGGCCATGCGACGAGCGAAAAGCGTCATGAGGCGATTCTCAACGACACGCTGCATTACCTGAGCAATACGAAGTTGGTCAAGGACAAGGATCTAGTGCTCATCGTTGATGCACAGCAGACGTGGTTCCAGCTTCCAAGCGATGTGATGATTGAGCAGTACAAGCGGTTGCTTGAGGATGGCAATTTACGGTTATTGAAGAGATATGGAACTGACGAGAATGGGTTTCAGAAGTTTAACCAGACGATCTTATTTGGGGCAGAGAAGATGTGCGAGGGCGATGACAAGGCGTGCAAATACGTGCCGTTGTCGCCATCTCCCAACAACTTGTACACCACCGAGACTGGCCGGCTGATATCAGAGACGCCTGCCAAGTTTATCAACGCCAGGATGGCCATGGGTCCGGCGAGCGATTTGAGAAGGTTGTATCAGGCTGCGCAGAAGAAGTTTCTGGACGGCAAGAGTCAGTCACTGACCGTTCAGTCCGTGTTCGCTACGCTGTTTGCAGAACAACAGTTGAGTCGCGATGCCGTCGAGGTGGAAACCAAATCTCCCAGCGCAAAATTCAGAAACTTCTTCGACGGCGGATCCAGGAAACCAGCAGCCCGACACCGACTAAACCAAGCAAAACTCGAACTCGAACTCTCCAACTTCACCAGACAAGAATTATCTATTGGCCTCGACTACACCCACACCCTCTTCCAACCCCTCCTTTACACTACCCCCAACGAACTCATCCCCATCGCCCATAGCGAAAAAGACAACCTAACTACCTACACCCACTTCAACCGCGACCCATCCTACCTCACCCCTCCAGCCTCCCTCAACCATACAACCACGCCCTTCTCGCGCCCAGACCCCGTAAAACCCAGTCTCTCCGCGCATACCCACTCGGCACACATCAAAAACCTCGACTACGACCCCAAAATCGACACCTTACCCGACCGCAACGTCGCCTGGACCGACGTCCCTCTAGTTCAAAATACCTACACGGGCGCCATCCCCGCTGCCTTGGCTGCACAGTTAGCTCGCGAACCCAACCTCGCCCCGTCGAAGATGACCTGGGATTCGCTTTGGTACGCAGACTACCGGCGCGCATTCCTCCGTGTCTACTTCCGCGCACCGCAGTCGGCAGTAGGCTACCATGAGTCTGCCGTTGGGGGGGATCGCATGTGGGATGCGCGCGGGGGACGGGGCGGAGTGTGGACAGCGGTGGACCAGAGCTGGTTTGCTTGGGGCGAGGCGGATGGGGTGTGTGGCACGGTGGAGGATATGAAGGGCGTGTTTGGGGATGATAAGGGGGTATGGTTGCATGAGGGGGGGAGAGAGAGATGGTGATGGTGGGGAAGCGGGGGGAGGATGGGGTCGATAGTGAAGATGAG